>NW_005871194.1:211370-232685 GCF_000147115.1 Myotis lucifugus | reverse complement strand
CTCAGCCACTCTCTCTCCCTAAAACCACTGCCCTGGCCTCTCCGCTCCTGCCAGCCACACACTGGGAGCCGGGAGCTCCCGGCCGCAAATCCCGTCGCTGCAACTACGGGGACAGATGCCGGGGATTCACTCTACATACGGCAGGCCCTGTGTGGGCACCCGGGACCCCGAGATGACAAGGACAAAGCTCAGACCTCACTGGGGAGAGGGACCTCATACACCAGTCATCACCAACAGTAGTGACTACCGGGAGGGGAAGATGGCAAGGAAGAGCGGTGGCTGGGGAAGGCTCCATCGAGAGAAGCAATTCCTAAGGACTTTCCAAGAATGAGGGTGCTACAGAATGAATGCTTGTGTCCCCACGAAATTCATCTGCTGAAACCTAATCCCCAACGTGATGGCACCAGGAGGTGGGGCCTCTGGGAGGTGACAAGGCCCCATCCTCAGGGAAGGACGCCGTGTCCTCCTGAGGGACCCCAAGGAGCACCCTGGCCCCTGCCGCCCTGCGAGGACCCGGCAAGGAGGCAGCTGCCGGTGAAGCCGGAAGCAGGCTCTCCCCAGACACCAAGTGTGCCAGCACTTTGATCTTGGCCTTCAGCCTCCAGAGCTGTGAGAAATAAGTGTCTGTGGGTTGTAGCCCCCCCAGTCCATGGCGTCTTGCTACAGCAGCATGAATGCACTGACACGGAGGGCATTTCAGGCAGGAAAACCCGGGACCTTTTGTGTCCGCTGGACTTGCCCCATCCAGTGCCCAGGACACGGAAAAGCCAGCCTTCGGAACTTGGTTGGACAGCTAGAGCAGGGGGATTCTTGCTAAAATGGCTCAATGGGATTCTTGCCAAGGGCAGGCCAAGATGACGAGATAACAGATGGGAGGGTTCTCCAGGAAGCAAAGTAGCCGGAGTCCTTGCTGAGCTGGGGCCCAGCAGGCCAAGGTCAAGGGCGTTCAATTACAACTGACTACCGTGGGGTCCGGGAGGGAGTCTCTGTTGCTGGTCTTCAGGTCTTCATCCTCTGGAGCAGCAGTCGCCAACTGGTGGTCCGCGGACCACTGGTGGTCCATGAGGTCCGAAAGGTTGGCGGCCGCTGCTCTGGAAGACTAGACTGAAGCCTAGGAAGAATGAACACTCACTGCAGAGAAAGGCCACAGTGACCCATGCCTCACAGCGGCTGGTGGGTTAGCGGGACAGCTGGGGGTTGCTGATGGCCACACGCTTCTGGCTTCTCGCCCCTCATTCTGGAGCTTCCACCACTAAGATACACCTCGTGCCAGCACACTGCGAGACGGCTCCAGGGTGGGGCTGGTGGGGGAGAATTTCCCCAGAACTCTGCTCCCTGTTCCCATCCGTCACTCCTGTGAAAACCATGGGCCCTGGACAAGCACCGTGCTGGCTGGACTGCCCCTCCAGAGGGGACAGACGGACGTACACACAAGCTTCCTTCCCTACCCCTGCCCACCCAACCTCTCTTCACGAGGAATAGGACTCCCCTGGACCACTGAGAAGGTCCCTGCCCAGAGGCAGGATGAACCAAGAGACAGAGCAGTGCCCACCTGGCCCTCAGGCGTGCTGAGGTCGAGGGAGACCCGAGTCCCAGTCCTGTCCCAGCTCCGCCAGCATCCTCCCTATCACCTCCACTCACATGCCTGTAAATAAAGACGATTCATGCTTGTTCAATACAGACACATGTAGACCCCTTCTATCTCCAGGAAAATCACTGCATCACTCGGTTCTGGCTTCTGAAAGCTCCTTGTAACAGGCACCACAACTCTTCCAGGTGTCGACTCCACCCTGAGCACCTGGGGAGCGAGGGCACCACCTCGGGAAATGCTTCTCGGAGCCAATGGCACAAGTGCGTCCCCCTCACTCGCGTCCTCTGCCTCCTGATCACCCCGAAGTCTTCCCTGTGGTCCCGTGTGGCCTGGCACGCCCCCTCCTCATGGGAAATGTAAGTGATCAATTCTTCTTTCAATGGCATTGGCCTCTCCGAGACATCACTCAGCCACCTCCGTAAATTAAAACCTCGTGGGTACAAATGAGACACCCCCTCCCCTGTCCACCCCGAACCAGCCTTTCTCCAGCCACCGGCCCTGCTCCAGGTCACCGCACACTGACCTCACATGCTGGCACCTTGTGGATCCTGGCGGCGGGCAGAGCTGAGCCAGTGCGACAAGAAGCCACGCACCAGGCCCAGATGGTCCCTCGTAGTCAGCCCGGAGCAGCTTACACCACAGCGGTTCCTTATTCACACCTCTGGGGCTGTTTTAACTAAAATGTCCCTGAATTCAGGGTTGTTTTTAAAGTCTGCTAAGGAGACATTTTTAAGAAACCTCCACTTTCTGTCTGTGCAAACACAAACCAGCCACCTACACCCATTTAACCATATGACCAAGTCTAGTGCAGTCGCCTGAGCCCGCATCTGCACATCTAGACGTACCCAGGAATTCTCGCCTGCGCAACGGGATTGGCCTGTTTTTCAAAAGGGGATTGTGAGTAGGAGCCACTGCACCTTTGCAACAACAGGGACTTCTGTGTAGTCAACAAGCAAGCCCTGGAGCTCCCTGCATGTGAAGGCACCATTCATTTCTTGCATTTAATCTCCAAGAGCTGCATTCACAGTGGTGATATGCACACACATGCATGTATGTGCACACAAAACATGTACACACAAACATGTGCACATGCAAACACAAACATGTGTAACACACAAACATGTGCACACAAACATATGTACACACAAATATGTGCACACATGCACACACTTGAAACCTTGTAGCAGGAGGGGTAAAAACAAGAAGACACCACAGGATCACCCTAAACATAAATATAACCTTATGTCACTAACTCTTGTCACACTGGCTAAGGCGGGCCTCCGGGCTCCTGGAGGTACTTTCAGGAGTGCCCAGCCCACTCTCAGGACTCCACTGATGCCGCACACTCTGCAGGCAGCACGCACTGCGCCTTCCCTTTCCGCCTCGTCCTCCCCTCCGGGCCTCCTACCCAGGGTGCAGGCCCGGCCACCACGGACAAGTACTTGGAGCTGGGTCTCGAGCCATCGCACCTGGCCTGGTGCGGGCAGCGATGTTTCTGCCACGCTTCCCAACACCCAGCGCGGAGAGTCAGGTTTATTATCCGAAGCAGCCTCTGCTCTTCCATCAACTTCATGGCCCCTCTCACTTCAATCAACAACGACTGAAGTGGAAGTTAATGATCCGGAACAGGCAGGGCTCTGTGTGAAGGTCGGATTTAGAAACAAAAGGCGCATGCTTCCCCATCAGTCTCAAAACACACATCCCTTCATCAGAGAATCAACCGTGGAGGGTCTCGGAAGGCGGGGCGGGGCGGGCGGGAGACGTGTGTCACCTCACTGCAGAGGGTGAGGGGACAGGTGCTGAGAAAAAGCCCCCGTCCCATTAGGTATCTTCCCAGACAGGGCATGCTGTCACCCCCTAAGGGCTTTGTAGGAACTGAGTAATACCATCAGGAGGGAACCGGAAAGAAATCTCCCAGGAGCACACTACCCCTACCTCCCACACACCCTCTCCCAAGTTCTGCTTAGTTTGGTGACACACGTGTGACTATCTTTTCCTCCGGGGTCATCATTCAGCTCTTCCCTATCATTCTGTGTCTAGTACGGCTGGAAGACTGACACTTCTATTCACAATCACTCGACACTCCCCTCCACTGTGGGAGGATTATGCATCCTTGCTCAGTGTCACGTGGTGTGTGGGGCTGCACATCGTCTACACTTCCCTCCCTGCCTCGGTGTCATGTGAGTTGCTGGGGCCAATGGAAGCGGAAGTTGTAGGAGGCATCACAAACAGAACTCTCAAAGGGCATCTCAGGTTCCCGCCGGGTGGCTTGTTCCGCCCTCTGTCAAGCCACTGGCTCTCCCTCATAGGGACTGCTTCGTCAGCCGGGGATCTATAAGAAGACAAATGGAGCAAAGGCACAGCCAACTGCAGCCTGATGTCGCTTGAAAGCAACATCCACCTGTGTGGCTGTAAGTCTGTGAGACGTGTGACCTGCTTGTTACATGGCAAAGCTGACTCATACAGCCTGTTACGCACGGATATGTGAGGTCAATGTTAAAACTCTTGGAAGCACACACTTTAATGCAAGGAATAGGCCTGGAGTCCCATGTGAGCCCTCAGGCCTGTGAATCCTCATCTTTCTGGGAAGAACCCTTAGAGCACCATTCTGAGAAAATGCCATCATTGTGTGAGTCATCTAACTGTGAAACTTAATGAAATAAGTTTTGTGTGTTTTTTGTTTTTTACCAGGCATGCTTTGGACAACAAATTGTATCTAGAGGGTGTACTCATCTCTGTTGTCACGACATATTTTTGCTGTTCCCTCTCGCCGAGCCTCAATCACTCCAGAGACCAGGAGAAGGCCAGCTCAAGCAGAGGCCAAAGAGACATGAGAACATGCCCCCAGATGCAGCATCAGGGACCGGGTGTGCCCTGAGAAGCCCCCATTCCTCCTACTGGGGAGCAGCAGGGCCAAATGGGTGGAGGCCCCTCTGGCTGTAGAATCACTGTTTTGGGGGAAGAAGGCTGTTCTGAGAATGTTGATGCTGTTGCTAAAATGATGCCCAACCACACAAAAAACAAGACTACTTATGTTTTTTAAGCGTAAGTTGTAAGTCAAACCTGAAAAGCCTGCTAGGACACTTGCAAACATCTTCTGAAGAAGGCCATCATCCCAAGGTGACCACCTCCAGGGGCCCCCAACTCATGTGTCTCAATAAGGCTGAATCGGATGTGCTCAAATAACACTCACTGGTGTTGGAGAAAGACTGACAAAATTCCTGCAGAGAGAGAGGACCCCAGGCCCAATGAGCCGGGCTCTTTCCCCAGCCATTGTCACCACCCTCCGGAGACTATAAACGAAACCAAGCGTCCAGATCGCTGGACAGCCGTTTGTAATTGCTGTGTAATGGCTTCCCTTAGGCGTCTGCCTCTACCAGTCTTTGAAGGCAGGGACCACGCCCACTGATCAGATTCCGCCAGGGAGAGGAGCTGGCTCAGTGAAGTATGAACCAGCGAATGAAACCGCAAGAATCAGAACGTGAAAGTCCTGTGCGAAAGGAAAAGAGAGCGGTGAGTCTGGGCAGCGCCATGCCTGACCCCATACCACCAGAGACCCGGCCGGCAGGCAAGCCATGAGACGCAGGGTTCATCAGGAATCCTTAGCCCAAGCTCTGAGGACGGAACACAATTCCAAAACATCGCACGAAGGGGCCCGGATAAGACATGAGCGTGAGAAGGGAAGGAAAGAGAAGGCGGACAGGGTGGCGGGTGGGGCAACACAGAGTCAGAATCTGAGCCCCTAGATGCCTGGGATGTGGCTTCGAAGGAAAAGAACTGAGCTTCCGGGTACTCGGTGCCCTAACTGCAGCTCTTCTTTAGCTCTTCTTCTTCAAGTCAGTGCCGATGCAGTCCCCCGGGCGGAGCGTCCCCACGGCCTCCCACTGTGCGCACCTCAAGTGTTAGAACAAGAACGAGAAGCCTGTGGGATGGAGCTGATGCGAGGCACGAGGACCAGGCAGGAGCTCGCACCAGGGCCTTTGGACCCCAGGCAGAGCCATAAATGGGCCTTAGTTACAGGGAACAAACACACCCTCAGCTCCTGCCAGGCACTATGCCGGACCAGTCGCAAGTAAAATGCCTCTGAACCCACCAGGTAGGTGCGTTTCCTGGGAGGAGGGTCTCCAGCAGCGGTTCTCAGCCAGGGGCAGCGGCCGGTGGCAGCGAGCCCAGGTGGCACTCTGCACATTCAAGAGGTGCCCCCTCCTCTGAGCAGCCGCAGCCTGGCCCGGGCCGACCATCCACAGAAGGAGCCAGGGTGAAATTCAAACTCCAGGGCCTAGCTCCTTGTGCAAGACCAGCCTGCCTGGTCCCATCTGCTCCCTGGGGGACAGCCCTCGAGGGGCCTTGGGAAATGTCTGGGGCACTTTTGCCCCGGGGCCACACTGACTAGGGGGACTACAGGCATTAGGGCTGGGGACCAGGGGCACTGAGCAACATACAATGTACAGGACAGGATGCACCACCAAGAACTGATGCCAACAACCCAACCACCTGCGCTTGTCACCAGGTGCCCGGGGCGCTCTCCCTCCCACAAAATGGTCAAGACAGATGTTCTGAGGATGGGGGTCGGGGAGGCGGTCATCAGGTGAGGGGCCGAGTAAGGAAGAGGTTGTTCAGAGCATCCACTCAGACGCCACGGCCACTCCGAAGCCCTGCCCCCTGATGCTGAGCCAACATTATCTCCACTTACATTTGTTCAAATGATGAGATTTCACATTGTTAGTTTAAAGCTGCATCTCTGTTTCTTAAGGGAAGGGAAACAGCAGGACCAAGGCCCTCTGCTGGTCGTCACTGACGACTCCCTAACCCTCCACACCCCGTCGGGGGTGTCCCGGGGGTCTGGGAGCCCCTGGAAACTCTGGATTTCATCCCATCAAGAACCCTATGCCTGAAAGACGATAACTGCCGAACGGGTCACAGGAGACACTGTGCTTAGAACATAAAACGCATCTCTGTGTCTAACACACGGTGCCGAAGAGTCCCCTGCGGAGAGAGGCATGCGCTTGCCGATCGGCATGAACCCAGGGAGGGGTGCCACTGAAGTGTCCCTGACTGTGCACACGGAGCTTCCGTGGGGGACCAGGGAGGCGGGAGACGAAGAGAGAGGCCATGACGCAGCCCCCGCAGCCCCCGCAGCCCCCGCAGCCCCTGCTGGTCAGGCTCCGAATCCAGGCTGAGTGGGCGTCCTGCCCTCCCGATCCACCCGGATGGGATGATCAAAACTCGCCTGGTGCAGCCTTCTGCATTCGGAATTTCAAAGGCGCTTCCGGAGCTCCTCGGCTTCCCAGCAGCAGCGGCGGGAGCCCGGAGCAGCTCATTAGTTCTGGGAGACCTGGCTCAGTGTCATCCTAGCGGTGGCCTGTCCTGTTCCCTCCTTTTTGGGAAGCAATCAATCCGCCCGCCAAGGTTTCACTCCGCTCGCCTGATCCTGAAAACGGGGCTGCTTGATCCAGCCACTAGCAACACTCGGCTTTGAGGTCTTGGCCGGATCCTGAAAGGTGCCAGCATGGAGCCCCGAGCCTCCGCCCTACGGCCCCTCTCCCGCCGAGACAGGCAGACAGCAGCGAGGGGACAGGTGCGGTGCAATTAGAGCCCTCGGGTGGAGCAGTGCTGCAACATAAGGCCCTGCGAGAAAGAAAATTAATATGGCAAATCTTCTTCACGCCCTGGCTGCGGGAGACGCGGGAGAGGCAGGTACAATCTGACACTCGAAGGCTAATAGCTCTACATGGGGCTGGATGATAGGCAGGTTGAAGGCGGGTCCCTGAGACGAAATACTTGAAGGAAAAGCTCATTCTCCATTACAAATCTCAGGGTGTCTGTCTAGACCTGTCACGGGGCTTCACCCCAAATAGAAGGCAGGGACCCGAACAACAGTCCACATGGGTGAGTTTAATTAGCACTGCACGTTAGTGGGGTGCCCCTGTGTGAAGCCAACCCAAAGCAAAGGCGGGGAGGAACTTTACCGGGATCTGTTTTTCCAGAAAGAGGATAATCTACCCACACGAATCTCCATGCAGAGAGGGAAGGAAGGGCTTCTGAAGAGCTCTCTAATCACTGCACCCCAGGAACGCTGCGCTGGGGCTGCAAAGGGCACCCCAGGGCCCAAACGACCCCAAGAGAATTCTCCAGGGTCTGTCCATTCACAGGCAGATCACCTGAGAGAGGTGATGAAGAGGGATGAAGGCACAAAATCAAGGTACTCGGTGCCCAGAGAGACAGCGATATAAAGAGGCAAGTGAGAAAGACCAGGAGAGATGGAGAGACAGAGGAGATGAAACCAGACAAGGGGAGACAGCTTGTGAACCACGCTGAGAAGTCCTGGTGGACTGCGGCAAAGAAGGGGAAAGGTTACCATGGTAACACCTTCCCCAAAGCACAGGCTGTGTAGCTGAGCCCAGAGACGACGACACTTGCAGCCCCTGATGTGATGGCCACACCTGTCACTACTGCTCACCTGAGAGACTGTATCTGGAAGCCTGTGTCCAAGCACCTGCTCTCAACTCCACGGCCTCAGATCAGAACCCACTGCCCCCGATTTTAAGTTCAATGAGCACTTCTCCTACAGGCACGTGGGAGAGGGAATATGGAGCAGAAAGAGCACCCCACACGGCACAGGAACAGACATTCTCACCATTCCTATTCAACAGCATATTAGAAGTCTTAGCCAGTGCAATAAGGCAAGAAAAAGAAATACTAGGAAGAAATAAAACTGTCACTATTCATAGACATGACATAGAAAACCCCAAGGAATCTACCAAAAAATTCTTAGAACTAATAAATGACTTTAGCCAGGTTGCAGGATACAAGACTAACACACAAAAATCAAGTACATTTCTGTATATTAGCAATGAACAATTAGAAATTGAAATTCAAGATACAAGATCATTTAGAAAAAGCACCATAAAAGGAAATACTTTAGGTAAAAATCTAACCAAATACATGTAGGATATATATGCTGAAAACCACAAAACACTAATAAAAGAAATGAAAGATGACTTAAATAAATAGATATATCATGTTCATGAAATAGAAAACAATATTAAGATGTGAAACTTCCCCAAACTGATTTATAGATTCAATACAATTCCGACCAAAAGCCCAACAGAAATTTTTGTCTATATTAACAAGCTGATCCTAAAATTTGCATATATTAGTTTAAGCAGAGGAATTAGAATAACCAAAACAATTTTTAGAAAGAATAAAGTGGGAGGACACACGATACCTGATCTCAAGACTTAAGATAAGGCTATTGTAATTCAGAGAGTGTGATGTTGGTGAAAGGACAGACACCTAACCAATGCAACAGAATAGAGAGTCCAAAGATAGACAAGTATGGTCCATGATTTGTTTTACAAAAGCACAAGGCAAGTGGATGGAGAAACGTCAGTCTTGCCAACACACAGTGCTACCGTTGTATATCCATAGGAAAAAGAACTGAACCTCACACTCCACCTCCCTCCTTATCCAAAAAGAACTCAAAACAGAGGGTTCTGTGTGGGAACAGCAAGGACAGTCAAGACCAGCCGTGGGCAAACTACGGCCCGCGGGGCTGGATCCGGCCCGTTTTGAAATGAATAAAACTAAAAAAAAAAAAGACCGTACCCTTTTATGTAATGATGTTTACTTTGAATTTATATTAGTTCACACAAACACTCCATCCATGCTTTTGTTCCGGCCCTCCGGTCCAGTTTAAGAACCCATTGTGGCCCTCGAGTCAAAAAGTTTGCCGACCCCTGGTCAAGACCCACTTACGAGGCTGTGAGAGGTTTGCGTATGTTACAGTGAAACATATAAAATGGAGATGTACAGAATGGGCCATTTGTTCCCCAAGAAGATCCGAATCTCCTTGAGGAAAAGTGTCTCCGAATCGCTTTCATGTGTAGGGCTGGAGCTTCCCCACTGGAAAGAATACCGAGATTGACATGTGTAAAATCTTGCGGCGGCCTGGGGAGGATCAGTGCTGTGAAGTCCCGGGAGAGCCTGCAGTGTTAGAAAGAGAGCAGAGACTTCTGGCCCCCACATCTCGTGCACCCTCTTCTGCCATCGACTCCGAACACCTCTGCCTCCCCTACCAGCTCATGATGAGTTTGGGGTGATCAAGGAGTCAGGAGTCCTGAGAGTTAGTTCGTTTGGGGGTAACCAACTGGAAGTGGCTGACACATCCCTTTAACATCTCCAGCTCCCAGATGCTACAACCATCAGCACCATGTTTCATTGAGACGACTTCTTTCGTTTGAAGCTACTTGGAGCTATTTTCTTTCTCTGGTCCCCGGAGGGAAAACGCACTAGAGACAAGAAAGCAGAACAAGATACTGGAATGCACACAATGGGAAGAGGACACGGGAGGTTGAACAGTGTGCATGCTGACAAAAACAGCCCGTGTTGAATGGAGCGTATCCCACACTCCTTTTCTCTAAGGCAGGATTGCACCAACCCCATCCCAGATGCTAGAGGTGCTGCTGCCAATTACACTGCACAGGTTCAGACCCCTATTCCTCACCTTCCCCCTCGGCCCACTCCTTCTCCAAGGCTGAATATCTTAGGGGCATCAATTTCCTCCCTTCTTAGGCACTTTCCATATGAGGCAAAAGGAACAAAAGAGAAATAAAGAATTGTGATCTTGCCTGTCCAGTATTGCTCAGTAGTTGTCACGGTTTGATTCCTGGTCAGGACACATGCCTGGGTGGCGGGCTTGATCCCCAATCCGGGACGTGTAGGAAGCAACCGATCAATGATTGCCTCTCATCATTGATGTTTTTATCTCTCTTTCCCTTTCCCTTCCTCTCTGAAATAAATAAAAATATATTTTTAAAAATATAAGAATTGTGATCTTAAATATTTGAAACCAAAGTACCACCTGTGTTTCTCCACCTTAAATAAATTCTGCAAAAAAAAAAAAATAATAATAACATCTGGAAAAAAACAAAACAAAACGATATGAGAAGAGCCCTGATGGCCCGGCTTTGGCAGCAGCCCCCTAAGTCTCTGGGTAATGGCAGCCTGGCAGGGATATCCTACCAGGGGCTGGTACTGCCTGGGCCACTTGCCTGCTCTGTTTCCCCAAAAGCACATTAAAAACCCCCACATTTCCTGGTTTAATAGACTTAGGAGCGGAAATGAGTGTGTCAGAACTCTTACAGAGATGATAGAACCTGCTGGCCCAGCAAATGTTAAATTTTGCATAAGGAGACAGGAGCCCTAACTCCTCAGTAGACACGTCATGAATATTTCAAAGAGCCCGCAGCTGCTCCAAAGGCTCCCGATGAATTAAATCGGTGGTAGTTTTTTTCATTACTGCCAGGATTAGCCTCCTCTTGTTTTCTCCCTCTCCTTCACTTGTACATCAGAAACAAATCTCTCCAGACTAACCCAGTCACCCGGTCAGCATATTGGTTGAAAAGTGTCCCCCAACATTCACGTCTACCTAGAACCTCAGAATGTGACCTTCCTTGGAAATAGATTCTTTGCAGAAGTAATTAGTTAAGAAGCGCACATATTGGAGAGATGGCCCTCAAGCCAATGACTGGTGTCTTTATAAGAAAAAGGAGAGAGATTCAGACGACACACAGACAAACACACGGGGAAGATGAAGACAGAGACTGGAGTGATGCAGCTATAAGCCGAGGAATGCCCGGAGCCACTACGGGTTATTAGAGTCAAAGAAGGCCACTCCCCTAGAGCCTTCAGAGAATGCGTGGCCCCGGTGACACTGATTTCAGACTTCTGGCCTCCGGAACTATGAGGGTATACGTTTCTATTGTTTCAAGCCACCCAGTTTGTGGTGCACTGTTATGGCAGCCCTAGAGAATGAATACAGTCAGGAGAATGTGTCTACACACGCAAACCTGTAACAATATTCATCTCTCCCAAAGTTAGCAGAGCCTATCAGTTCAGACTTTCTTTCCTGGTGCTGACATCATTCAACTCTTTTCCATACTGCTTCCTCAGCGTCCCAGCCCATCCAGGTATGAGATAGAAATACAGTGAGAGAACCCACAAGGTAGAAGGAATCAAAGAAAACCAAGTCCTCTGGCCACCTGGTATTCATCTGGGTTGATGACCATCCATGGAAAGACAGCTTTCCAAAAAATGGTTTAATGCTGTTATGACCTGTGTTCCCCTCAAACTCTTATGTCCAAAGCCTAATGCCTAGACCCCAAAATGTAACCGTTTGGAGAGATGATCTTTAAAGAGGTAACTGGGTTGAAATGAGGTCTCCAGGGTGGGCCCTAATCCACTAGGACTGGCCAGAAGAGGGATGGGACATAGGCAGGCAGAGGGAAGACCCAGGAGGACACGGGAGAAGACAGCCGCCTGCCAGCCAAGGAGGGAGGCCTCAGGAGAAACCGAACCCGCCAACACCTTGATCTCTGACTTCCAGCCTCCACAGCTGTGAGGAAATAAACGTCTGCTGCATACACTGCCCAGCGTGCGGGACTTTGTTCTGGGGGCTGTCCCCAACTCAAGGAGGTGCCAGATGGCCTCCAGGCCTGGGCCTCGTGCAAACGCTCCCCAAAATGACTGCCTCCCCCAGACAATCGGGACTCAGAAAAAAAAAATCCCAGTAATCAAAGGGCAAGGAAAGAGGACACGTGCTATTTGAGTGCTAACTATTAGCCAGGCGAAAACATAACCCCCTTCAGAAGCAAAAGGATCCATGAAATGTATCCACACCATGAAGTTCCCAGGAGCTGGGACGCACTACGAGTCGCTGAAGCCGCCCACGCAGCGCACAGCGCCCTGCTCGAGACGGGATTGCGGTACATTTAACACCCATGATGCTAAAGAGCTCCTGGTAATTATCGTTATTGAACACTCTGCTCTTCATCTTTCAGCCAAATATTTTTGTATTAAAATGTGGCACATTTTCACAGCCTCCGTGCTGCTGCCATGTGCTGACAGGCTCGGCTCATTCCCCACCTCTGAATGCAGAAAAGCCCAGGTCACAGGAAGGAGGCGGCGAGGACAGCACCGGCCCATTTCAGTCCCCAGACAACTCCTCTCATTAGGCCAGGAGAAGATTTTAAAAGTGCCCCCAAACTAACCAGTTACAAGGGAGACGGAGATTTTAATCAGACCCCCCATGGGAGGGGGAGGGGGAGGGGGAAGAGGGAGAGGGAGAGGGAGAGGGAGAGGGAGAGGGAGAGGGAGAGGGAGAGAGAAGAGCCTAATTGCTAACCCACATGCCAAAATGCTAAATCTATAAAAATAACTGGAAAATTCATGTGTCATCTTTAGAGATCTTACCGATAAAAAGTCAAAATGACTAACATCTCAGAGGCTTCCCTAAAGGCACTCTTTTGGAGACCTGGTTATAAAGAAACACACAGCATCTCTCGTAGGAGTTGCATCGGACTCTTGATCAAATTCAAGTTCACTAAACTGTGCTGGATATATCAGTGCCAGAAGGGGCATCTCCTTCCAGGGAGACTCAGAAAGTTGGAAAATATGGAAGAAAACAGTGATGGTCACAGGAGCCCTGGAGCGGCTGCACTAGGTCCTCTGTGGTTTCCTAGGATTGGGCTGTGCCAAGGAACTTAGTGCCAAGGTAACCCAGGGTGGTTGGTCTTCCAGAGATAACAGGATGCCATGCCCCTTAGCCTGGCTGCCCCCCCAGGCCCCACATGTTCATCCAAATGTAAACCTCCAAAGACCACTGACCAGCATGAAAACCCACCTGCTGGGTCCACCGGGCAGCTGGAGAGACTACCCCCCGCTCTATACCCAGCCTCAAAGGCAAACACAAAAGCAGGTGCACAGTGTGGCCAAAGGTGAGTACCTCCTTGGTACTCAGGTCAAGTCTTTCCCCAGAGGCACCTCGGGGAGGATGTTTAATGGGGAAAATAGGGAGGAATGATTCCAAGCACAAGATGGAAAGAGGATAGGAAGTATGACACCTGCAGGGGAAATGAGGGTGCCTCGGGGAGGGAGAACGACATCCGAGGACACCTGGACTTCCTGCTGGTTCTGAATGGGACAAGCCCGACAGGTGCTGCCGTGCGGGCCGGGGCACGTGGGAACCTGAGTGAGAAAAGGCCAATTCTCTCCACCGAGATCAGTTTCATTTCCACAGGTGGATGCCACCCAGCGTATCGGTAGCATAACCAATAAGGAACTCGAGTTTAGACTCAGACACAAACAAGTGTTGGTAACAGGTTGGTGACGACAGTTTATCCAAATCCATAACCCACTGGGTCAGCACCATTTTCATTTGACCAACTATGGTTTCTCACCTGCCAGGCTGTCTAGGACGAATCATGATTGCCAAGTGAATGCTCCAATTATAAAAGAACTAGAGGTCCAGTGCACAAAATTCGTGCATGGGTAGGGTCCCTAGTGGCTGCTGGCCCAAACCTTCCTTCGTTCCGCGCCGCTCCCTGGTCAGCACACATCATAGCGAGCGAGCGAGCGAACTCCTGGTGGGTCAAATTCCTGAGGGGACACTTTGCATAGGCTTTTGTATATATAAATAGGACATTAAGGAAACACTGGGCCCCGGCCGGGTAGCTCAGTTGGTTAGAGCATCATCCCTATACACCAAGGCCGCGGGTTCGACCCCTAGTCAGGGCACATGTAAGAATCAAGCAATGAATGCATAAATAAATGGAACAACAAATCTCTCTCTCTCTCTCTCTCTCTCTCTCTCTTTCTCTTTCTCTCTCCCTTCCTCTCTCAAATCAATAAATAAAACAAATTTAGGGGAACATTGGATTCTAAGCAGAGCTTCTTACAGTTTATGTCCTTCTTACTTCAGGGCCCATTCACCTTCCCCCCAACAACCTCTGGAACGATTTGAGGAAAATAAACAGCCACTTCACAACTAAATAATTGCCTAAATTAAATCCACCTCTTTCTCTGCTGGAAAAATAATGCCGACTCCTGTTCTTTCCACATTTCTACAGAATTGCAGACAATTCTCCATCTGCCGTGCTAATGGATCAATAAACAAAAGCCCTCCCTCTTGAGGAGCTTCTACTGCCTCTCTCAAGACAAACACACTGAAATAGGACAGTTAATTAGAGAAAGAATGGACTGACTCACTGTTCGCTCCCCTGCTGAAGCCAAGAGAGTGCTAGTGAGAAAGAACACGTCCAATTGGGCAGCTGAATGGGGGAGGCGGACAGAGCGTAGTTCGAGACCTAGACGAACCTGGGCGCATGTGCTGGAAGTCATGGAACTCTGCCTTCACATTTTTTAGAAAATATGCTTTTACTGATTTCTTTTAGAGAGAGAGGAAGGGAGAGGGATAGAGAGATAGAAGCACTGATGAGAGAGAAACGTCATCGATCGGCTGCCTCCTGCACACCCTGTACCAGGGATCGAGCTCACACCCTGGGCATGTGCCCTGGCTGGGGATCCAACAGGGGACCTCCTGGTTCATAAGTCAACGCTCAACCATTGAGCAAAACCAACCAGACCACATTTATTTATTTTGGGGGGGGGCGGGGAGAATGCCATAAAATGTCAAGGGGTTCATCCTTTGGTGCCCGTCCATGGACCCCAGGTGTACAGAAGCCCTGGCCTCACTTCTAGAATTTACTGTACAATGTCACTGCCCACTGAGGTACGGAAAGAAAATGCTCAAAGCCACTTCTCTTTTATGTCCCTCCGATTGGACCCGAGCTAAAAAAAACCTTGAGGGGGGGGGGTCTTTTTTTTTTTTTTTTCCAGTACCAAGCTCTTATTGGGATGAATTGATGAGTTTCCCAGAAAACAAAGACCACAGTGGGAAACACAAGGTCCGGACCAAGGGGCCGAGCAGGACTTTAACACACAGTATGCCTGGAAGGATGTAAAAGAAACTGGAAATGTGTTTGTATGAGAGGGGAGCCTGGACCATAAGGAATGTGAAGCTGGGAGAAATACTACTTTTTAATTTTTAATCTAGGTTATTACTTTTTTAATTAAAAAAAAACTGGTTGGAGATAGATTAATAGTCGAAGGGAGAGAGATGGAGAAGGGGACAGAGAGAGAGGTGGAGGGAGGGGGGAGAGAAGAGAAGAAAGGAGAGAGAGAGAGGAGAGGAGAGGCTGATGGTTTTAGAAGGACTTCTGGTCTAGCTAAGTCCCAGAATAGCCCAGCCTTGAGAACAGTGGATAATGTGAGACGTTTGGCACAGAGACATAAAGAGGCAAATATCTCGTAAAAGCTGCTCCTGGCTCAGGCGGCTGCCGGGCTGAGAGCAGCTGGGCCTTCTCTCCCACGGCCCACGGCGTGGGGCTCTGCGGGCTTCTCCTCCTGCCGAGCCGATCCTGGGACATAACGGCAATGCCAATATTATTTTTTAAAGGCTCCTGTTGTTCACTAAACACCCATTAAACCAATCTCCTTGCCCATTTACAGCGAGCTTAAGGGCAAATCCAGATGGCACACATAATGCACACTCGGGCCTGAGCTGCAGGAGGCCGGTCATCAAACAGCCATTACCCGGCTTAGAGGCCTCCACTGCCTGACACCCCCGCGTGTGTCCAGGTGAGAAGAGACCTTTCCAGAGATGGCTGGGCTCGCTCCCTCTTGGCAAACCATCTTCGAACTCCCCCGCCCTCCTCCCCACAGCCACCCCCTGCTCCAGGGCTGCATTTGATTTTGTACCTAAACAGTTAGCAACAGCAGCTGAGGGTTGCCTGGTAACCTGGGAAGGCGCTTTGTCTAGGTGTCCCTGAGCAGAGGACAGACTGCCTGGCCCTCCCACACGGCCCTGGTGGCCACGCCGATCCCGCAGTCCCAGGAAACACTCCTGCAGAGCCAGCTCCCACTGGCCCTCTATTCCCATGGCGCCCCGGAAAGCGTCCGTGGGAGGGATACCCGTTTACCTATTCTGATGGCCAGGCATTCCCCCTCTGGCCTTCGGTTAAAGAAAAACAAAAGGAACAGAATACAATCTATTGGCTGAGTTTTTCATCCTAGAGAAGGCTCGGAACCAGGGCCGGAGCCTCCCAGGGGCACACAGGATGGCTAGCCCGGTACAGCCGCTGAGGAGGGACAGGAAGCCCTCGGGCCCTGCGTTCCCACGACTCGCCGTGAAAAACGCACGCTTTCCTGGAGCCCGCTGGCCCGTCTATCACCAGACGGTTCTGGGTGCTCCAAGACAAGAACAGCAGACGGCACCCAAGTCGTTGTGATCGGAGCCTGAAAGCATGTGTGATGGGAGGCAGGGGCAGGTTTCTCACGCTGAGCCTCTCACTTGAGCGCACGTGAGAGGAATTTTTATTTCCTGGTTATATCCCGCGTGAGAAGTGGTGGGAGGCAGTGGGGATTGGCCCACGAGGAGAACATACTCCAGTTCTCCATGAATAATTCATGCAGGATGCAAACTGAACACAGATCCGTGAGGACAGGCTGTGGCATCGCTGTAACTTTTTTGCATGCGGCCTGTCCTCTAGGTTTAGATGTCGCCCGAGCCTGCACATGATGAAAACATCACGTCGCAATGACTGCACGGAAAGGGGGAAAGACCTTTCTCCCCGAAGCCCCTAGTGTGAAGACGGTGCCTGGTCCCCCAGCTGCTCCTCCCTAGTCTGCTCCGGAGAACCCCGTGCAAGGGGAGGCGCCCATTCCCAGCATCATCTGCATGGTTCCAAGTCCCGAGTCCACGGTCCACGGGAGAGTGGGGAGGGCAAGGGGCGCCTGGGGCTTACAGGTCAAACGCAGGACTTAAATTCAAAGGGAAAGAAAGGCACCTACCTCTCCTCACGCTGATTGGCCCTTAAATTAGCCAAATGCCCTGAGTGTGTGATGACTGCGCACCGTGGGGGTGGGGGTGGGGGTGGGGGTGGGGGGTCTCACACCAAGCCTGGAAAGCAATGCCACCTTCGTAGCTCACGCAGCTCACCAGCAACTCCTACTCAGTGGGCCGCGGCCAGTCTGCACCCCCCCCTCCGCCCCCCCAGGAGGAGACTCGGGAGCGGCTGTGTGACTCCCCTCAAGGGAAGCACGCCCTCCAACCAGAGGCATGACTGGCTCCACAACACTGAATCGGTGAGAGAAATGGCCAGTTCCCCCGATGAATCGGAAAGAGGAAAGTCACATACCCGGGAAGGATCACTCAGGGTCCGTCCGAGAGGGGGAGACACAGGGACAAATGCCCACACGCTCTAACCCAAACCAGCCCGGTCCCACCCGAGGGGTCCTTGTCCACTGTCTCAGCTGGAAAGACAACCAAAAGGCACGGTGACCTCCCGTGCAGCAAGCAGGTGGTTTGGAGAATAAGTGAGACAGGAAGGCCGGGGCCGGCTGCCGGTCCAGCCCTGTGCATGGTGGGGTGAGTCACGTGGAGGCGTGGGCCCGAGGCCCTGGCCCTACCCGCCATTCCTCCTGCCCCCAGGCCCCGGTCTGTCCTGCCTCGCTCAGCCCGGGGTCTGCAGCGGGGAGCTTGCCTGGAAGGAGCCCAGCGCCACCGATCCGGATGGACAGTTCGCTCGCAGGGAGGAGCAGCCTGGGACTCTCGGCATCAGACTTCTTCATCCACGCGGGGTCCAAGTTCAGGGCCAGGGCCGTGTGGGGGTCTTCCGCCGCGCCCTAAAACAAGAAGCAGTGGCTGTGACACCTCTCCGAGCTTCATTCCCCACATCCCTCCCGCTCAGAGCTGCCCGGGCAGCCTGCCAATCTCCACTGACAGCGCAGGGCCACCGGGCCAGGCCCCGGGCCAGACCCAGCTGTCGGCAGGCGGGGTCATTAGGAGGAGGACGAGCTTTCTGGTTGTAGAACTTTTGGGGTGACAGAAGCAGGATGTGAGGGGTCCATGCCGAGCCTAGAAAGGGGCAGTAAACAGCGAAATCCCAGCCTGCCGGGTAAAGGGCGCCGCCGGCTCAGCCCAGGCTCTGTCCAGGAAGCCCATTCGGCAGGCTCGCTTGGATGGCAGCAAGGTCACCACTTTCCAGACGTTCGCCATCCTCACGTTTCTCACGCGCTCAGAGGGGAAAGCAGTCCGAACTACAGCCCTGGAAGGAGGGGAACGGAGGGCACCGCGGAGGTGCCGGCCTCTGAGAGGCCAGACCCGTGGCCGAGAGCAACCAAGTCACCCTGATGTTTTGTCCGTCACCAACTAATTCGACTGTTTGTGCATCAACCAGGCAAAGTCCTCATTTCAGTCCCCACATTTACTCAACAAATACTGACCACCAATTCTGTGGATACTTGGCGAACAAAACAAGACCAAGTCCCAGCTCTTAGGTTCCAGTTAAGAGCAAGCAGATGGCCCTGGCCGGGTGGCTCAGTTGGTTAGAGCATCATCCCTATAGGCCAAGGTTGCAGGTTCGATCCCTGGTCAGGGCACATACAAGAAGTAACCAATGAATGTGTCAAAAAGTGCGACAATAAATCGATCTCTCTCTCTCTCTCTCTCTCTCTCTCAAATCAATAAATATAAAAGAAGAGCAAACAGATGAATCCACAATGAGCTTCTACTCCCACAGCATTGGCCGGAACCCCCCAGCCCTGCTGACAGCTTACAAATGCACAGGATCTCGAGGGGAGCGAGGAAGAGGGGTGACCCCACCAACACACACACCTCCGCTTTCACCCAAACAGAAGGCAAGTGGAATCATCTCGATGAGCTTACAAACAGTAGATATTTATTGAAAACCAGGCAATAATAGCTCCAAACAAACCGAAGTTTCCCTTTAAAAACATGTCTCTCTACTATGGGAGAGGAGGGGGTTGCTGATCCGGTCCCTGAGTGCAGCCATTCATGAGCAAACGCTGGAACCGTTTTCTCGGGTAAGTTTCTTTCATGACAGAATCTCACGAAAATGATGCTCGGCCGTGTCTTACACACACACACACAGGGACCAGAAAGAGAATCGAGTGATTCAGACATTTTATTTCATTCTTTCTTTCCAACGAAATGTTACAAATGAAAACATCAACCCTTCCGTCTACATCTTCTCCTTCGTCCCACACATCGACATCACCCCCATCGTTTATTTGCCACGTCCTCTGTAATGCATAGAAGGGTGCCGACACCTCATTTAAGCTTGTTTTAAGGGGGTGGGGAGGGGGAGCCTCGTAGCTCCGGGTCCTTCTGTAGAATCCTAGGGGCTGCAGGATGTCACCTGCTCTGTCCCCGGGAGAAGCACAAAGGGACAGCCTGCCACACTGTGCGACACTCAAGGCTGACGCCACAGATGGACGGAATCCTGGGGACAGAAGGGACGTGAGGAAGGCCGGTCTCCCCCCTGTAGACACCCCTCTCCCCACCGAGTGACAGCTGGCGCCGGTGCCATGTGCCATAGAGCCGCAGCTCTTTGTTTATGGGTTTAATTATTTCTAATCCTACATCTCATGCTGACATAGGAGGGATCGCGGCGGCAATAAAAGACGTGCCTCTCAAGGGAGGGGGGGTGTCAGCTGACCTTGCTGTGTCTTCCTTCTGTTTAGAAGGTGATGGATTCGTGGCTGGGAGGAGGCTGCGGGAAGAGAACCACTTCGTTACGGCGAGGCGAGGCCAGCGGCACGAATGCATGCAAGGCTGCTTATGAAAAAGCGGCCTGGAGAGACACTGTTTTAATTGAGAACAGTGGTTTTCCAGGAGGCGACTTTGCCCCCACCCCGCCACCACCTGGGGGCATTTGGCAATGGGCATCTTTGTATGTGGGGGAGGGAGAGAGGAGTGGGGCTGGCACCGTACAAGGCACAAGGCCAGCCCCACAACAAATGACCTGGCCAAGAAGCCAAGTGTCAACAGTGCTGAGGTTGAGAAGGATTTAGGACGCTCAGGACCCCAAAGCTCCCTGGTTACTGGTAACCCTGGCCACCCACAGACCCTCCTTTTACTATAAGGATAAGATGTTTGCCACTTCCTCCAGGAAGCCTGCCTGCCTGCCTGCCTGTGTTTGGAAAATTCTTAGTAAGCATCAGAACCAGGCCAGGGCAAATGTGCGACAAATGCAAGCTTTCCTGACTTTCCCTGCAGCCCTGGGAGCCCGCGTGGCTGCCCCTCAGCCGGGCAATGAGTCACTTTCTGCCCCCACTCCCACCCCCACCCTATGGGTTAAGGTGGGCTCCTAGGGCTTTAGATGGTTCAGGGTGGCTGAGTCACCTTGCAGCTCCAAATGTCAAAGTGCCAGATGTACAGGCTCCTTCCCATGCTATAGGTCTCCAGGTCCTGCACCACACCCTCCCCCACCCACCTCCACCCCTCCTCCCCCTGCCCTCCTCCCCCACCCACCTCCACCCCTCCTCCAAATGCAGCCCTAAAGGAAGGGGCTGCTGGAACTTGAGATCACTGTCCTCTTGTGACAGTTATTATTATTATTATCATCATCATCATCATCATCATCACCATCGATGGTTTGGGGCAAGTCCCTGGGGCTCAGAAAAAACAGAAATTTCCACCCACTCAGGAAAGGCCGTGCAGAGGGGCAGGAGCTGGAGGATAAACAGCACCTTCCAGAAGGAAAGAGAGGGCGTGGAGAGAGGGAAAGACGGAGGAAATGAAATGAGGGGGTGGGGGGTGGAAAAGGGGCCCAGGAATATGCTCTGGGATACCGGAGAGGCTTCCGGAAACCACAGGCACACCTCCCTCCGGAAACCAAGTCCGGAGCTTCCACGCGGGTTTGCTGTCCCAGGCACGAGGGAGACCGGCGGCTGGTCACTGAGTATCGACAGCCAAGAAAGGAGAGCCTGGGGGATAACCGACAGGACGCGGTCACGTCCAGGTCTACTGTGCCCAATGGCAGCGCTCGCAAGCGAACGGGTAAGTGTCATTAGGTGCCAAG
>NW_005871194.1:130879-211144 GCF_000147115.1 Myotis lucifugus | reverse complement strand
CACCCCCGCGCCCCCAAATGTCACGGCGAGCAGCCGACGCCTTTGCTCCGAGTCCCAGCAGCCACCCTCTATGTGTCCACCTGTCCCTGCCGCTCCCCCCGCTGGGATGTGTCACTGCGCTCAGGGGCAGCATGGCCGGCCACCCTCTCGTGGACGGTGGCACGCCTGACTCTCACCGGCCCCACGCGCACCTCCTGTCATGTCAGTGCAGGCTGCGAACTGTGCGATGGCGCCGAGCCTCCCCGGCCCCGTGGCAGGTGATCTATTTAATTGAGGCCTGTCGGCGGGTCAGAACTCCCTGATGACGGGCCGAGGGAAAGGGCAGAGAGTTAATTGTGTTCCCTGCCAGCCACGGATCTAAAGACAAGCCACCACCCGCCCTTAGGGACGCTGAGGCTGCGGGAGGGCCTGGCGCTCTGCGGGCTCTGCCTCCCTCCTCCATCCCCCACCAGCCTCCCGCGTCCCTCACCATCCCCACTTAACCCAGACACATGAGGTGACATTAAATAATTGATGCTGTTTCTATTACTGAGAAATGGCAATAATAATGACATCCGTAACACAATCTTAAAGTATTCCACATAATGGAAAAAAAACTAAATGTCCCCCCTTATCACCAGCCCGAATATGGATGAAGCTGACATAACATGTGACCTTCTCTCCTGGGGAGCGGGCAGCGGCCTGCTGCCCAGGGCCAGGCTGGCTCAGGGGGGCCGGGACCGGCCTCAGAGCAAACAGGAACACAGGGTGGCAGAGACTCTGAGGCAGCGGGTACAACCCTGCCTCGGGCTCCATCAGCAGGTCATTGCCGTCTTCCTGGTCTCGGTTTGCCTACATGTTCAGGGTCATGGGTCACAGCCAAGAAGCCCAAAGACAAGGAAGATGTCCGTTCAAAGTACGAGGTCCCTACTGGTTTCTGGGGCACTCAGATTGCACCTCTAACTCCGTGGGAGGCCCTGTCCCTACAACAAAATGACACCCAGTCTGTGGCCAGCAGGCATGTTCTCAAGCTTCTCATTTTCTATACTCAATGCTTCTGAAATCCTGGCTGAAGAAGCCCGAGCTCCCTCGTCCAAGCAGCCTTCCTAG
Source organism: Myotis lucifugus (assembly GCF_000147115.1). Lineage (NCBI taxonomy): Eukaryota > Metazoa > Chordata > Mammalia > Chiroptera > Vespertilionidae > Myotis > Myotis lucifugus. Next base: position 210,055 of record NW_005871194.1, on the reverse strand, counting down.
ATAAACCCAGCCTTGTCTGGATTACATACGCCTCCTCTCTGTGCTGCCCTGACATCCCACATGCGTTGCTCTCGTAACGTTTGCAAAACTGCACAGTAAACTTTCCGTTTCCTTGGCTCATGACATCCTTAAAGCAGGAGCTGTGTCTTCCAGGTCTACTGTCAGGCCCAGCACAGTGTCAGTGTTCAATAACCAAACTGACTGACTGGCATGAACAATATTACATCTCTAAAACGATGTACAACAAGCATGTCAAACTCGTGGCCCGTGGGCCGCATGCGGCCCACAATGAATATTTTTGCGGCCCACTTAATGTAACAGTATATAAGAAACATTTTAATAAAAATTTTAATAACTTAATTTTTACAATATCCTGTTATACATAATTATTAATAACGAACTAAAATGTTAGCTAATGACTGATTACTATAATCGTGTTGCATTCATTTCCCATACAAACCTAACGCACACCATTTCTCTCCACTAATACTAGCAGCGAATATTTTAGCAGCCGATGGCCACGTCATTAGTCTTGTACTGACTTGTTTGATGTACGCAACAGGAAATATTTCACTTTCGGAGAACAAGAAAAATAGGTTTATTTGCATTATGCTTATTAATTTGTGCAGTTATTCAGTGTCTGGTAAGTTAATGTTCAAGAAAAAAATATTAATTTTTACTGAAATGTTCTATTATTTTATGTTAACGATGATTCATTTATTTCAGCCCTTTGTATTCAGCATGTTTCTATCGAATAAACCTACGTTTCTATGAAAATTGAAGCTTTTGATTTTTTGTTTACTTGGCCCGTGTTAGCCTTTGAGTTTGACATGCTTGCTGTACAACATAAAAAACAAAGACCCAGGTAAGCATACACCATGGTTAGGCCTTGAGAAAGAAGGAAGGAGAGATTAGTGCAGAGCGGGAGAGAAAAGGCTTTAAAAGTGTGAAAGACTCCTGGCTGGTGTGGCTCAGTGCTTGAGCATTGACCTATGAACCAGGCCAGGGTTCGATTCCCAGCCAGGGCATGTCTCGGTTGCGGGCTTAATCCTCAGTGGGGGGAGTGGCAGCCAATCAATGATTCCCTCATCATTGATGTTTCTATCTCTCTCCCTCTCCCTCTTTGAAATCAATAAAAATATTGACATCATGACTTTCTACCCAACCCCAGCTCCTGTCCCCTTGATGACTGCGTATGAGCCTCTCGATCCGTCCTGAGCCCACATGAGGATGGGCAGCCACCTACCCAGTGACTCTCAACCCAAAGGTTCTAACTCCACTTCCTTCCTGGCAGAAACAGGGTGGGGAGCCCAGCTCACTCCCCTTTGGGTGAGTCCTTTCCACCGGAAGCCCGTGATCCCCCCAAGGCCACATCTTCCAGCTTCCTCCCTGGCTCCTCCACGACCCTGGCCTGAAGCTTCCCACGGAGGAAATTCATCGCAGACGTCTAGCTGTTTAAGCTCGGTGAGGATGCTGCTACTCAAACTGTCTTTTTAGGGACAAAGCCTTCTCCTGTCGCTGATGCCAATTACTATTCATAATCAAGCCTATTTAAGCCTATGAAACAGAACTGAAAGCACCCCACAGCTCTGCAAAGACAGCGCTCCATCAGGTGCTCCAGGTAAGCGGCTCACGCTGGAATCCAAAGAGCCAGGTCTCCCAGCAGTCTGGCTGGCAGAGAGGGGGCCTGGCGGAGTTTCCCAAACCACCGTGTCTTTTTTTGTAATTTGAAATATAATGTCTCCTTAAAACAATACAAATCTAAAGGAATGCAAGTACCTACGTAGAATGAGGCATTCTCTTCCTAATCCTCGATGATTATCCACCACGCTTAAGCTACTCCTGGACCTAGTCTTAGAATTCATTAAAATGCACCCATATAATCCACTCTGAGCCTTTTCTGCCTTTTCAACAGTTTGAGAACCCCCAGATGGTCTTTTTCAGGCAACTTTTTCTGATCTATGGTATCCTTTGGAGAATACCAGGTGTCTCCCCATCCCCGTCACCCCCACCCCCCACCCCCCGCCCCGAAACCTGCTCAAAGTCAAGATTTCTCCTCCCAGGAACAAATGCATGTCTATCAGACACTTGTTGCTAGGTAACAAAACACCCCAAAACTCAGTGGCTTCCAACAGCAGCCAGTGATTACTGCTCCTAAGTCTCCACTCGTGTGGACGCTGCTGGGGACCTGCCGAGGCCCCGTGAATACTGCCAGGCCTCGCTTGCGCATCTGTGGTCAGTGCGAGGCTCGCCCGGGGCTGGATGGTCTAGGATGGCACGTGCTCTGAGAGCCGGCGGGCTGTGGGCCAGCGCTGGCTGACTTGTGGCTGGGAAACTGGGATTCCTCTCCATGGGGCCCGTCATCCTCCAGCAGGTGAGGCTGGGCTCATTCGTGGGGTAAACCCAGGCTTTGGGGGGCAGCGAGAGAAGGCGACATCAAAGTGCTGTTCAAATCTCTGCTTGCATCACACTCTCTACCACCCCACTGACCTCAGTGGTCCAAGGCCATCCAGAGTGATGGGGCGGATACATCAATCAACTGTGCCTCCTGCTGGGAGGACCCGATGTCACCAGAGTGTGAATGACAGCCGGGGAGGGATCTGGGGCCATTCCTGCAATGGTCTGCAGCACATTCGCACATCATGCATGGTGGCGCGTGAAGTATCAGGGAGCCCCCTAACTCCGTGTGGTTCTCCATGGATTAGCCTGCGAATGGCTGCTCTGGATTAAACCCACAAACTCAACCTCCTCCGCCTGAAGCAGCGCTTCTCCAATGGGGACTCAGGGACCCATTCGAAGCGGTCTGAAAGTTTTATGTAAAAAATGTTAATTTTGTATTTCTAGGTAAATGATCATCTAAAGGAAAAAAACAATACCAGCTCAGCCGGGTATGGCTTAGTGGCTGAATGTTGACCTATGAACCAGGAGGTCACGGGTTCCATTTCTGATCAGGGCACATGCCAGGGTTAATGGGTTTAACTCCAGTAGGGGGTGCTCAAGAGGCAGCTGATCAATGATTCTCTCTCTCATTGTTGATATTTCTCTCTCTCTCCCCTTCCTTTCTGAAATCAATAAATATCCTATATAATAAAAAGGTAGTATGCAAATTGTCCCCTCAACAGGGAGTTTGTCCAGGAGTTTGACCAGGGGGCGGGGCTGGCTGGGGGAAGGGAGGGAGGCCCTGGCCAGCAGCCACTAGGGACCCTATCAGTGCACAAATTTCATGCACTGGGCCTCTAGTATATATATAAAAGACAAGACCAGCAATCTGACTCACTGCAGTGAGCCTTTTCTAACCAAAGCCCACTCACTGCTCAATTTCAGTGCCTTCGTTTGCAGCTGTGTTTCCGGCTGAGTTGGTACCAAGCAGTCCTGCCTTAATTGCTGAGGGTTAATTGCTGAAGGCAGGCTCAATGGATGGCTGATCTGTTTGTTCTGAGCCACACTCCGGCCAAATTCCTTCATGGAGCCGGTGTAGATGCCAGAGGTTTCCAAGTGCTTCTGGAACAGCTGTGGGGAGAGCCGACTCCATCCGGCGGCTTTTGTGGGACGGACGGACCTGCCGGACCCAAAAGGAGCCAGTCACGGCCGTCGGTACCACTGGTGCTTGTGATTGGTGGCTTATTTTTAGCAAAAGTTCACCTGCCAGAGCACACAAAAACATTGCCGGTTTCGATTTTATGGATTTGGGTGCTTTGATGTGAACTTGTACCTAACTTTGTGCGTGTGCATATTTATGCTTATAAACTTGTAGATAACGGTCAACGCCCCATCAGCTCCTCAGCCTCCGACCCCTGCTCACAGCTGCTCACAGCATCCATCCCCACGGGGCCTGGACCACAGGGGTCTGAAAACAGTCCTTGTGCCTCCCGATGAACTCCGCCTGCAAGGCCGAGGCACGGCCTCCTGCACAGAAGTGCTGACCGGGGTGTAGAGCCCATCAGAGCTGCTAGGAAAGGAGGGCAGGGAGGGGAAAGGAGACCCTTCAGAGGAGGGTGGAAACCCCTGAGCATGTTCTCACGAAGGAAAGAGTGTGCAAGTGGCACGCAACCCACTTGAGAAGGGGCGCGTGGCTCTGAAGAACACACTTGATTTTTCATAGCGGGGCTTTATCCAAGGCGTCACTCCGCCTGAGGCAGCATCAATTATTCAGCCTCTTGGGGCTTGATGAGGGGCTGGCGCGGAGGAGGAGGAGGCTGCTGGCTTCTAAGGAATGTTTTTCTGTTTCCCGCTGTGGGTACGTGGGGACTGACATCTCCCCTTTTCTCTCTTCTCCAAGCCTGAGTTCCAGAGCAAACCAGCACGCGAGGCACACGGCCGGCCTGTGTGAGGTTTCTGCCACAAATCCGGCGGCAGAAAGCAACACCCGATTCCTCTCCCTCCGCGTCCACGGTCAGGAATCCAGCAATAGGTTAAACGAGTCCGGGTCCTTTGCTCGGGGCCTCGCCGGGCTGTGACCTCAGCTGAGGCTCAGGGCCCTCTGCCATGTGCACGGGTGTGGGCAGAAGTCAGTTTCTTGCAGACGAAGGGCTGAGGTCCCCCTCTTCTTGCTGGCTGCCGGCCGGGGACTGCTCAGCTCCGGGAGGCCACCCTCGGGCCCTTGCCATGCGGCCCCACCAGAGGCAACTCACAGCGTGGCTGTGGGCTTTGTCCAGACCAGCAGGAGGCGACTCCTGGACAGGGCACGGCCATGTGTGATGGACAAGTGCAGGGTTGTACCCATTCTTAGTAGCATGAACTCTCCCTTGAAGTCCCAACCTCACAGGACAAAGCCTGTATCTTCTGACTCACAGTAAACTTCAGGGGAGATTGGGAAGGGGGGCTCCAGGGGTCAGCCAGGCAGAGGCTCCGGGTCAGCCACCCAGGGAAGAGATCTCTGATGGCCGCAGGCCCCACTGATCCATCAGGCACAGGACACACGGTGCCTGATGGCCCGATGCTGGGGTCCCCGAAAATGTCTTCATTTCTTTTACAATCAGAAGGGAAGAAATGAATAATAATGAATACATAACAATGAATCCAGCCTGGGTGGCAGTCATCTTTATACCGACAGAGCTGTAAGATATAATTTTTCACTTTTGGGGGGTAGAGGAAGGGGACCACAAAGACAAAAGCTCAGACAGCTCACAAAAGTCCAAAGGTGGGCGGGGCAGGGTGTCCTCTCAGAGGTGCACAGCGGTGTCTGTGCCCAGCGCGGCGGCGATGCCAGAGGGCACCTGAGCCCGTCTCGGGGAGAGGAGCCAGCCAAGCCCGAGGTTGTTCGATGCTGGCTGGGGACTAAGTGAACCGAGAGAGCCGAGTGACACATCAGGACAGTCCCCAGGCCACCACAGGACAGGGCTGAGATGCTAATCAGTCTGATGGGAACACAAGAGCCGAAGTGACAAACACAGGGCTCCTCGGGCCACGCTGGGTCCCAGGAGGAGCCACGTAAGTAGCAGGAAGTCCATGGTCAGGGTGGACGGCCTCGGGGGGGGGGGGGGGGTGGCAGATCAATGAAGCAATTAAATCCTCCTCAAAGTCCAGAAAATGGGCATCAAACTATTGTCAACAATGTCAATAGGAATATCGCATTAAAAAAAAAAGGGAAAGGAGAAAGGGAAGCGTGTCACTTGGCGTTCGGAGGTCAGTATTAGTGTGACAATACCTGGGCATGAGGATGAAAGGGGGGTAGAGACATGCTAACAAGAGTTGCGGGGGATCAGGGTGGAAAGATGCCGAGATGGATAAAAGTATAGGGAAGAGGAAGAGGCCTAACGGGTGGGTGGGAAACCAAAATGAACGACAACAGGAAGATCAGAGAGACACGGGGGTCACGCCACCCCAAGAGCTGCGAAGCCTGGAGGGAGAGGAAGGTCTGTGAATAACACCCTTCAACTACCGTTCATACAACAAGGAGATTTACACTGGGTAATCCCTGAGGCCTGTTCTACACCGACCTTCTCTAAATCTACAAATTTCTGGTTCCAACCAAAGGGCTGATGCGTCCACAGGTACCTGGGAGAGGGAAACTAATTTAGGAGAGAAAAATCACAGGCACCCTTCCCAACCTGGAAAGACAAATGACCACAGACAGCGCCAACAGCCGGAGGAAAGAGCCCTTTTGCAAAGAACACAGACCCGTCAGGACAAAGGCTCTGATTGCTTTTCTCCGTCGCGTAGCCGCGGGTGGATCGATAGATCCCTACTGTCCGCCTCCGGAGTGGAAGCAGGAGGCCAGCAAATCACCTCGAATTAACCAGAGGCCCAGAGGGCTGCCGGAGAGAAAGTCATTGCCCGGATACGTGAGCTCCGAGAGGAAGGCCAACACCAGGCTACTGCGTCCCGGCCCCTGGACCACACATCTAAGGAGAGGGCCCTCCTGCTAAAATGGAACCATCTGCCAGAGGTTGGGGACGGTCCCGGGAGAGAGGCTGGTGGTGCCCCCCACCAGCTCGCTGCTCCGGAAGCTGAGCTTCCCAGGATTCCCAGGGCACTTATCTTTTGCTCAAATAATTTTTAAAAGTCTCCATTCGGCCTTTACTCTTCCAACAATTAAAAGGCCAGCTTTTAAAAATACGCAGGAGCGCTGGTCAGTGTAGCTCAGCTGGTTGGGCACTGCCCCATGTACTGAAAGGTTGCCAGTTCAATTCCCGGTCAGGACACATGCCTGGGCTTTGGGCCCGATCCCCGGTGAGGGGCGTGCAAGGTGTAGCCAATCAATGTTTCACTCTCACATGGATGTTTCTCTCTCTCTCTCTCTCTCTCTCTCTCTCAATCAATTAAAAATGCCTTTTAAGCCCTAGCCAGTTTGGCTCAATGGATAGAGTGTCGGCCTGCGGACTAAAGGTCCTGGGTTCAATTCCGGTCCAGGGCACATTCCTGGGTTGTGGGCTTGATCCCTAGTAGGGGGCATGCAGGAGGCAGCTGATCAATGATTCTCTCTCATCATTGATGTTTCTATCTCTCTCTTCCTCTCTGAAATTGATAAGAATATATTTTTAAAAATATATTTTAAAACATATACGAAGGAAAACCCATCACGAAGTAAACCAGAGTCATTTCTGGGGTCACTGGAAGGAAATCAGCAGAGGATATTCTCTCCCCCCACTCCCAACCCCCCAACAAAAAGGAATGAGACTGTCCCTCTGAACCAGCCACCACGTGCCTAGCTTGCACCTTCCTGCTCCCTGCGGCTGTGATGGCCTCCCCTTCACACCTGTGATACTATTTGTTTGGGCTGGGAGACAGCTGATGACAGACAGGTGACAAGACCCCCATCAGAAGCTCAGCATCCACCGGGAACCGGCCACACAGATACTACAGGGTTCCCCTTCCTGCCCAAAAGAAAGCGAATCCTGCTGAATTGCCGGAGACACCGGGACAAGAAGCCGCTAACTTCAACAGCCCCATCAGCTTAATGTCTACATGACCGATCAAGCTTCTGACAGCTGGCTTGGGGCAAACCCACTGATGGGAATTAAGTCGGCTGCCATACACCAGGACGTGGCCCTGAAGGCTCTCGGCGGTTTTGACTATTAAAAAGGAGGCTGGAGGGTTAGTTCAGAGAACGGCAACCGGGGGAGGGGGGGCTGAGGCAAAGGATCCCTGAGTCCAGGGGTCACGCTGGGCATCTAACCTCCCCAGGAGGTGAGAGGGAGTGCCCCCCACCCCACCTCCCACCCCCAGCAGAAGCAAAGCAGAGAACCAATGGAAACGCTTTTCTCCTGGGCAGACTCAGCAAGCTCGCCTCAGCGGCCTGTGTCCTCAGGGCCCAGCTCAGCAGGCCCTCCTCCCGATGCTCCCCCTTCCCCGCGCCCGGCCGGGTGTTTGGGACTCGGTGTCCCAGGCTGACCATCACTTCCCCGGTGCTGCCGGCTGACATAACTACAGCCTGATTATCCTGCTGTGAATCACCCAGCCCTCCCGGTCGGTTCTTGCATCCGTGCCTTTTGATCAATGCCTGCTTACCAAAGAGGGAGGGAGGGGAAGGGAGAAAGTACAACACAGGGCCATCGGATTGAGGAATGGTTGAGAACTTGAGTTAAAATGAGATTTGTTTTTTGAATTTTTTTTATTATTATTGCTTTCAGAGAGAGAGGAAGGGAGAGGGAGAAGGAGACAGAAACATCAATGACAGAGAATCATTGACTGGCTGACTCCTGCACGCCCCTACTGGGGATCGAGCCTGCAACCCAGGCATGTGCCCTGACTGGGAACTGAACCGTGACCTCCTGCTTCATAGGTCGATGCTCAACCACTGAGCCACGCCAGCCGAGCTGAAACGAGATTTTTGGTAGCGAGTTACCTCTAGAATCTGCTTGCTTACAGAAATCATGAAGAGTTGTATTCCCCATCCCTCACCCAAAAGACACACAGACACACACACTCACAGACACACTCTCGTTCTCATTTTCTCTCTGAAAATCACTTGATTTCTCAGGTGGCCAGAAAGCAGCCCCGGGTGGGTTATTCAGCTCTACCCCCCACAGGAAGTGGCACAGCGCGCCCCCGGTTTTCATGAAAACCTCACTCGGTCCTTTATCTCCAAACCCCTCCTGAGTGAGAATGTGTTTTCTCCTATTTCCCAACCAGATGGAGAGCAGACATAAAAACCACGAGAGTGAGACCCCCGTCTGTCCTTATGATGAGCAGCTCAGCAAGCAAATTTGCCAGAGAGGAGATTCGAAGCGGTTCTGAGCGGCTCCCGTCGGGGCCGGGGCCAGGCGGGCGTGAGGGCCGCACCTGCGGGTGAAACGCTTCCTTCCCCGGACGATGACCCCCAGGAGACTGCGGGCCGGAGCCCACGGCTCCCTGAATGCCTCCACCCAGTATAACTGGGTCCCTAACACCTAGCCTGGTTTGCAGTTTCTGTAATTAAAGAAGAGAAGCTCCAGGCAATGGAGAGCCTGCAGACCTCAACTGAGCCATCTGGGAGGCAGGATTACATCCACAAAGCCTCTGGGGTTTGCACAAAGGAGCCGACATTCCGACTCGGGACAAAGCGTGCCTGCAGCCTGCTGGGACGGAGCTGCTCCCCAGGATGAGAATAAAGACGTTTCTGTAACGAGTTCAGCAGGACCCTGGGCGTGGAATAAGCCCTCCCTGAGTATCAGCTGTGAATTCACCACGACGATCATTAGATGGAAAACTAGGACTGGGCCTGTCTCAGCCGTGAAAGCAACAGGGAAGAGGAAAGAAAATGGGACTCAGTGTCGCTGTAACAAAACTCAGGTCTGAGCGAGGGGGTAGGAGCACGTCACACAGTAGGAAACAGAGGCATTTCTGATGGGAGGTAAAGGGCAGCACCGGAAAGAGAGTCGATAATATCGTGACAACTGTGAACGGTGCCAGGTGGGCAATGCGAACATTGGGGAAACCAGTCTGTAAAGCACATGACTGCCTAGCCGCTGTGCGCTATGCCTGACACGAACACAAAACACATTCCATGTAAACAGTCATTGAAAAAAGAAATTAAAAACATTTAAAAATATATTTTTATTGATTTTAGAGAGAGAGGAAGGGAGAGTGGGAGAGAGAGAGAGAGGGAGAGGGAGAGAGGGAGAGAGGGAGAGGGAGAGGGAGAAGGAGAGACACAGAGGACCATTGGTCAGCAGCCTTCTGCACAACCTCTACTGGGGATCAAGCCTGAGACCCAGGCATATGTCCCGAGTGGGGATCGAACCTGCGACCTCAGATGCCCAACCAACTGAGCCCCAGCAGCCAGAGCTAAATATTTTTTATTGACATTTAGCCTCACGTTTGCCCTCCACCATCGTGGCCATGGTGGCCTGTCACTTTAGGGAAGCGGAGGGTGGGGATCAGTGGGAGGTGGGGGGAGGGTTCAGAGCGCGGCCAGGTTTGGGCATCTCAATACAGATCGCTCCCTCTCACAGTTCCACTGACAGACTCACTCTGCGGGCTCCCCATCCAATCACTGGCCTAATATTTACCCAGTGGACGCTGGATCTGTGTGCGTTGCCACCTCAAACCCAGTGAGTATGGAGACGGAAAAGAGGCTGCCTGCGTATGAGCCACGAGGACAAACACAGCCAGCTCTTTAAAGAGCCATTGAGCGGATCAATACCCTCTCCCAGCCCCACTCAGGGGCCCGGGCCAACCGAGACTTAATAATTATTTTCTGGCGTTACATCCCTCGGGAAAGCTTAGAAAAGGTCGCTGTTTCTTGGTTTGTTTCCCTGTATTTGCCAAACACAGATGATTTCCTGGGGGCCATGAGGCTCCATCCCAGACTGTACCACCCAGACAGTCCGAAGAGCTGACTCCAGAAATGGGACGCTGTCCTCCCCAGAAAAATCACTTTGGCCCGGCCAGCGTGGCTCAGTGGTTGAGCGTCGACCTATGAACCAGGAGGTCCCGGTTTGATTCCCAGTCAGGGCACATCAGGGTTGTAGGCTCGATCCCCAGAGTGGAGCATATAGGAGGCAGCCAATTATTGATTCTCTCTCATCACTGATGTTTCTATCTCTCCCTCTCCCTGCTTCTCTGAAACAATAAAAATATATTAAAAAGAAAGAAAATCACTTCACTCAGCAGCTTTAGTTGCCCCCCATCCCCTCTGCAAAGTCAGGTTTTGGAGAGACCTACTGCTGGACATTCACTTTCTCGGTCTAGACCTCAAAAATAAACACCAAACTCTGTGGGAGGGCGGGCAGGAAGCGAGGGGATGCTGCGGGCTGTCAGACACCCCGACCGGCTCCTTCACCCTGACTCATCCCTCGGCAGAGACCACACGGGCTTCCGGCTGAGCCCTCGTGCCCACTATGGGCACATAAGGCCCACCAAGGGCACCTCCAAGCAGGGGGGCCGGGAGGGGGCAGAGCTGCTGGGGGCATCAGTGGGAGGTGGAGCAGCAGGTGCCGAGGCCGAGGCGGGAGCTGGGCCAGGTGGGCGGCAGAGCTGGGGAAGGTGTCTGGGGAAGAAGGCGAGCCATCCACGGCGCAGGTGACGTATGCAGGAGCCAGGCTGTGGGGTGACGTCTGTCCTTAACACTAAGTACAAAGGAGAGTTGTCAGAAGGCTCTGAGCAGGGCGGCCTGCTGTGATGTATGCATATTAAAGAGCCTCTAGTTGCTGTGCAGAGACTGGCTGGATGGGGTGTCTGGGCAGCAGGAGGAGCTGGGGGGAGGCTCCTGCGGAGGGAATTCCAGGAAAGAGCGATGGAGGGTTGGGATGTCAGCTGAGGAAAAGGAAAGGGGGGAATGGGTTCCGGAGACCTGCAGGGGAAAGGGGCAGTCACCTCGTTCAAGAGAACGAGATGAAATGACAGACCGTCTTTATTCTCATCAGCACTCACCGTATGCAGACGCTGGGCACGGCGCTGCCCTTGGCCTGGAATACAGACAGGTGGGAGCCCTGGTTCTTGCCTTCAGACAGGTGACCATCAGGCCAGAACCATCAAAATGAAGCTTAAAAAAAGAGGCGCTCACGTGGGACCCAATCGATGCCACTGAACTCAGGCCATGGGAGAGTCTATGAAGGAGGAGTGTGAGCTCCGAGAGCACTTCTGACCAGGAGCAACTTTATCCGTCCTCACTGGCTATAGAGAAGCAGCAAGGACAGGAGAACATTCTAGGAAAGGGGACTGGGAAGGTGGGAAACACTGTAGATCCTTCCGGAACCATCAGCCTCCTCCCTAGTCCGTTGACTGCACAGAGGCCATTCAACAGGGTTCAACTCCAACAGCAGAGTAAACAAATCGTACCCAAAACAGGTGGCATGCCAGGAAACTAGACCTCAGACCAACCAACGGGCAGAGGCTCAGCCCAGTGCTGCTGCCCAGGCAGCCGCTCACACCCTATGACCTGGCCCCCAGCACCTGGCCCCCAGCACCTGGACCCCCAGCACACCAGCTCGCCAGCTGGGGCAGCAGCGCTTCCTGTCCCCAGCCGGCCTGCTCAGTGGGCCGCAGGCTGTGGCATCCTACTGCATCCGTAACTCTCCAGCCCTCTGGGGCTAGACTGCAGGCATCGCGGCTTCATGTGGAAGAGCGAAGGTCCCAAGGTCCTGGGAGCGGACTGCCCTTTGCAAGCTAGTTATTCTTAGGTTCTTAGTTATTCCCTGTTGTTAACAAAGTCTTTAAAAATGTCAGCCTAGTATCTCCAGTGGGGGGTGCACAGAAGGCAGCCGATCAATGTTTCTCTCTTTCTCTCTCATCATTGATGTTCCTCTCTCTCTTTCTCTCTCTCTCTCTCTCTCTCCCCGTTCCTCTCTCTGAAATCAATGTATAGATATATGTACCTGTGTTTTTTAATGTCATCCTATCTCAGCAAAGAAGAGTCAGGGACCTGGGTCCACGCTTTAGCATTAAAGGGAGAGTGGAATTAATCCAGAGTGAAGACTGGGGAAAGAGTAGGATTTCGTTAGGTGCTTGGAATGGCGCTTCCCTCCTATCTGAAACTTCAAGGCTCAAGAGTTTTGCTTAAATAAGAAACCAGTCGTTTTTGCTAAACGAATCTCACTTAAGAGGATAATAACGGCTAATATTAACTGAACGTCAGGCACTGAGATTATTGCTTTCAGTGAATATTTTTATTTAATCCTCTCAAACGATCCTATTCAGCAAGTGGTATTTTTATCCTTTTACCGATGAGAACACTAAGACATGGAGATGTGATCTAACGCCAAGGACACACGGTGAATCTTGGAGGAACCAGGAAATAAAAGCCAGCCATCTGACTCCAGACCTCCACTCTTCTAACCAGCACCCACGCCACCGCCACCACCGGAAACGCCATAACAATCATGACCATGGTGCCAACTTTGTTTTTGTTTTTTTAGTGTGTTTTTTTCCTCTTATTGATGTTTAGAGAGGAGATAGAAACATCAATGAGAGTGAAACATAACTAATCGGCTGCCTCCTGAACGCCCCCTACTGGGGATCGAACCAGTGACCTCTTGGTTCTTGGGTCAATGCTCAACCACTGAGCCATAGCAGCCAGGGTCCAACATTCACTTTGAAGTAACAGGAAGAGGGTGGGGGAGTGAGGTGCATCAAGAAGACCTGGTCACCAACTTTGTCAGGAGCCCTCCAAGGGCCTCCCCCAGGAGTCCCCACAGCTCCCAGCAGAGCCACCCTAGGAGACATTTTGGACTGTGAATGAGCTTGTGTCCTGGTCAACCCCTGACGTACAAAGCACAGCTCTTTCTTCCTGCCTGCATGTCAGAAATGTCCAGGCTCGGGCTCCTGGGGGCTGCCTCCCTGAGGCCTTGAGACCCACCATCTCAGGGGCCCCCCATCACTAAATGAACCAGGCCTCGCGGAACCCCTTTCTGTCTCCACTGGGCATCCCATCCCAGTGGCAGTCTGGCGAGTCTCTGCCAAGAGTCCACGAATTTTTAAAGAAAGCAACTGGGACTCCAAAAAAAAGGCAGCGTTATTGTTCCTTTGATACTCAAGCTCAGGATAAGTCCAAGAAAATCATGTCAAATGGTTGATTTCTTTGCATTAAACATATTCACTCCATCTCAAGAAGGTTTAGCCCGGATGGCATTTGAGATACTTTTGCACTCCTGCTTTCTTCTCTGCAAATATGCTGCTGAGTTTGCTAAAAGCCACTGACATCCTCAATGGCCACAAATCCTGAGCTATGTATCCCCGCTGGCAAAATGTCTTCTGTCCCTCAAGAGACTCAGAAAGCCTGTGGCAAAGGAAGGTTACTGCTTAAGTCAGGAAAACCTCGGGTAGAGGGAGAGGAAGGCCGGAGGGGAATCAAAGAGGCAAAGTCCTTACAGACATCTATTTCCCAATAAGCACACGGAGTTCCACCTCCAGCCACAGAGCTTAGCACAGCAGCGTGGGCAGAAACGGATCCCACATGAATTGAAAGGAAGAGAAATAATTTTCCCTCAGCACCAGATTTCCTCTGACCTCCAAGTGGTTAACCACAGGGCTTGTTCCCACCACGAAGACTGGGATATTCGGCAGAAGTTCAACTCCAGACTGCTTCCCGACTTGGGAACCTGACTGCTAAACTGCTCTAAAGGGCTCTCAGGCCCGGCTGGTGTGGCTCAGTGGTTGAGCGTCGACCCATGAACCAGAAGGTCACGGTTGGATTCCTGGTCAGGGCACATGCCCGGCTGCAGCCCGATCTCCAGTAGGAAGCATGTAGGAGGCAGCTGATAGATGGTCTAGCTCTCTATCCGTCTCCCTTCCTCTCTCTCTCTCTAAAAACCAACATAAATAAATAAAAAATAAAAAGAGTGCCCATGAACCAAAGAAGAGACCCGCACCGAAGACGGCAACGCGTTTCTGCTGTGCTTTGTTTGTTAGCTGAGCAGGTCTGGAACAACTGGGAAGACCCCAAGCCTGCGTTTTGTCTTAAACAGCCAAGTGTTCATTTTGCAAGTACAGCTATTTTTTATTTTATGAAATCAATGCCTTTAAGGTTAACTACAAACAGTTGATTTTTTAAAAAAAAGAAGATCCCAGCCCTGGCCGGTTTGGCTCAGTGGATAGAGCGTCGGCCTGCAGACTGAAGGGTCCCAGGTTCGATTCTGATCAAGGGCATGTACCTTGGTGGCGGGCACATCTCCAGTAGGGGGTGTGCAGGAGGCGGCTGATTGATGTTTCTCTCTCATCAATGTTTCTAACTCTCTGTCCCTCTCCCTTCCTCTCTGTAAAAAATCAATAAAATATATTTTTTTTAAAAAAGAAGATCCCATTTTGCCACTAAGTTCCACTTTTAAAACTAGAGGTGCCATATGGGGAAAAATTTCTCCCCCAGTAAATTACATGGGAAAGCCTAGAAAGGAAAACAGTCAACCAAAAAATAAAAATTAAATAAAAAAATTTTAAAAATCAAATAACCCTCTTAAAAAACAGGCAAAGAACTTGAACAGACATTTCTCCAGATATGATATACAAATGGCCAACGAGCCTATGAAAATATGCTCAACATCACTAAGCATCAGAGAAATACAAAACCACAATCTCACACCAATTAGGATGCCTTCTATTAAAAAACACACACATACAGAGAAAATAACACGTGTTGGCAAGGATGTGGAGAAACTGGGACCCTGTGCACTGGTGGTGACCCTGTAAAAACGGTACGACTGTTACAGAAAACAGAATGGAGGTTCCTCAAAAAATTAAAAAGAGACCCACCACATAATCCAGCCATCCCACGTCTGGGTTTCAGAAGAATTAAAAGCAGGGTCTTAAAGAGATATTTACCCACCTGTGTTCACAGCAACACTACTCACAGCAGCCAAAGGGTGGAACAACCCAAACACTCATCAACAGATGATGAACACAGACCACGTGGTACAAACATACAGTGGAGTATTACTCAGCCTTGAAAAGGAAGGAAAGTCTGACACGTGCCGCAACATGGACAGGCCTTGGGGACATTATGCTCAATAAAATAAGCCAGACACAGAAGGACAAATACTTTGATTCCCCCCATATGAGAGATCTGAAGGAGACCAATCCATGCAACAGGAAGTGGAATGGTTGTTACCAGGGACTGGGGGAGGAGGGACTGCAGAGTTGAGGGGTGGGTACTTTATGGAATATCAGATCTGCAAGAGGAAAAAGTTCCCGAGATCGTGTGAATGTACTTAACACCACTGAACTGTACAATGAAAAATGGTTAAGATGGTGAATTTTATGTTATGTATTTTTTTTCTTCTTTTATTATTTTTATTTAAATTCTTTATTGTTTAAAGTAGCACATATTTATGTTATGTATTTTTTACCACAATAAACAAACAAACAAAAAAAGAAAACCGTCGGCCATCCTCACTGAATCTGGAGGATGGAGCTCAGCACAGCCAGATCTTGGCTGCATTTTAAGTGTTTTCCTACCTCTGGTATCTCCTTTCCTCTAAATGTTTAATCCTCCTACTTGCAATGAAATGATTTTGCCAGGATAACGAGGAGCCCGCGGTGCAGGCTTCTCTTAAATCGCTTGGAGCAGCTATCATGCCTTATAACACGATAATGGCAGAGGATATAAATATTCCATTTGTGTCAAATCATTCTGTTTACACCAGCCCAACATATGTCTTCGGGGTACAGATTACCTTTAAACAAGCCTGGCTGGTGTCTTTGTTTTTTGCCTTTTAGGAGAATTTTTAAAGGGCATCTACTGTTCTGAGACATGACCATGCAACTCGGAGAGCATGCTAACGTACGACGACAATTTGTCATTCATCCTCACCTCCCGGAGTGTTACCAAGCCAGGCTCCGAGTGAGGACCGTTTCTCTCATCCCACTGCCTCGAGATGTAGAGTTTTGCATTCATTTAGAGAAAAGTAATAAGTCCTCGTCTTGAAAATTAAACACAGGCCACTGCATAGGGTGTCTGTCCATCAGCGTTTGGGTCCTGGGACACTGCCTCCTGGTGGGCTTCACATATGGATATCATAAACTTAATTATTTGGGGACATTGCTGTCATCTGGATAAAATGAACATTTTCTTTAAGAGGCTCTCCCGTATTTTCTTCCGTCTTCATCAGTAGAGCAATCTTCTCTTTTGATGAGAAGTCATGGAAATTACACAGCGTAAGAATGGATAATGCTGCTCGAATTATCAGACTGTTGGCAGACGATGCTGTAAGTGGCTTATCTCTCTGATTACGTGAAAGGCATAACTTCGCAAACGAGAAGCCGGCATCAGGCTGAAAATGTACCTGAATGAAATAAGAATCGGGGGTCCGCGCTGCCTTTGTCTCCTGTTGGGACTCACAGTTCGAATGCTGAAATTCAGCACATTGCAGGGCCTCAATGGCTACTGCGAAAAAATCCTTACCACCGGTTACAAACCCAGAGACTGCCATGTTCAGACAACGTGATGATCAGAAGTTATCAAAATTAGAAATGCAACAACATGTCTACAAAATGACCAGCAAGAAAAACAGGCGGCTTTCCTGTATAATGATGTGAATAAATTCAAAGTAGGCACTTCCTTTTAATATGGAGATTTGGGGAATAATCCTCCCCTCCCCCAACACATACACACACACACCAAAATCTCACAGATTTTGTTTATAGCCTGTGTGTAAAATTTTAGAGTACTTAAATTATATGACTAGCCAAAGCTAGGGGCGATTACTCCAAAATGTGGAAGAGCTGTTTTGGTACCCTTTACGTGAAAACAGGAAGCCTACTGTTCCAGGGTCAAATACAATTTTTTTTCTTCACTCTGATGTCATTTATTTTTATTATTGAAATGTGATCTGTCTGTAGCTTTTAAGACTCCTTCTTTAAAGAACTGTCAGAGATACAGAAAAGTACAGGCTAGAGAATAACAAGATCAAAATCCATATGCCTCGCACTCAAATGTAATAAAGGCTGGTTGGCCTTTTACCAGACTTGATGCAGATGTTTAAGATCACAGAATCCAAGGACAGGACAGGGAATGGATGCAAAAAGTCGCTGATCTGTGCTGAGCTTTCAGATGGGCAACAGACATTAACCACGGGCAGCGAGGTGGTCACTCGGAGGAAGGGCTCTCGCTGGCCAAGCCCCGCCGGGCACAGAGCCACGCCAGCTCCCCTGGGTGGCGGGAGGAACGAAGATGCAAATTGTACTCCGTTTCCTGTGGCTGCTCAACAAATGGCTTAAAACAACAGAAATTCATTCTCACAGTTCCGGAGGCCAGAAGTCCAAAATCAGGGTAGTCACTGGGCTAAATCTAGGTCTGGCGGGGCTGCACTCCCCGCCTCCTCCACCTTCTGCAGGCTCCTGATTCGGGGCGTCACCACCCCAACCTCTGCCTGCAGAGTCACAGCACCTTTAGGCTGCGCCCACACAACACAGCTTGGTCTCCTCATCCCAAGACCCTCAACTGCATCACATCTGCAAAGACCCTTTCCCCACATAAAGGAACATCAGAGGTTCCAGCATCGGAAGCTCAGCCACACACACCAAAGCTGGAGCGTGCGCGGGGGCCTCCGGAGCCCGGATACCTGATAGATAGGGCCGCGCTGTTGGGATATTCTACTAATTTTCAGTTTTCCAAACTCACGATGGAAGGTCACCTTGAGGCAAAATATCGGCAAAGATCGCCCCAACTGGATGGGCCTGGAATCGTGACACTAGCAATTGGGGGGTCGTTTTCCAATAACGTAGACAGGTTTGACTGGCCCCATGGAGCAGAGGCCTGGGTGGGAACAGACGGAAACGTAGATTCCTTACAGAGAACCGGAGGGTCGCAGGCCAGGAGGGGAGGAAACTGACCCGTTTTAGAGCAGGCAGACCCAGAAGAAGGCGGGGACACCACCTGACCCCACATCAGAAGAGGGGTGCGAGGATACTCCCCAGTGATGTCCTGGGGTTGAGTCCCGGGCAGGCAATGCCAGGACCAATGAGCCAGGGGCAAGGAAGGATTGAGTCTCCCAAGATCTGGGGCAATAACTATAGATTTCACCGCAGTCATAGCTCCGGCTGCTGTAACAAAACACCCCACAGTGGGGGGAGGGGGGGGAGGAGGGAGCTTAAACAACAGAAATTCATTTCTCACTGCTTCTGGAGGCTGGGCATCTGGCACAGAGCTCTTCAAACCCTTGAAGTGTCCTAAGTGACAAGAGCAGTGAAGGTGTCTCGATACTCCTAACAAACCCGCTTCACCACACCTGAGCTTACGTTAAGGACCTGACCTTCGGGAAACACCTTAAGGATGGGGGCAGGTTGCCAGGGAACCAACCATGTGATTAGAGGGTTGGAAAGTTCAGCCCCACCCACCTTGGAGGCGGAATCAATCACCAAGGTAATGAAGCCTCCACAAATCCCAAAAGTGAGGGGTTCAGACAGCTTCCGGGCTGGGGAGCACATGGAGATCTGGGGAGAGTGGTGCCTGGGAGAGGGTGTGGGAGCTCTGAGCCCTTTCCCCACATCTGCCCCAGGCGTCCCTTCCATGTGGCTGTTCCTCGGTCAGAGCCTTTCATAATAAACCGGTAGCCAGTGAGTTATTCTCCGGGAGTTCTGTGAGCCACTCCAGCGAATTAATCAAGCCCAAGGACGGAGGGCGTGGGAACCTCTGGCTGACAGCTAGTCGGTCAGAAGCACAGGGCCAGCCTGGCCTGGAGACTGGCTCTGAAGGAGGGAGGCAGTCTGGTAGGACAGGGCCCTTGACCTGTAGGGTGTGATGCTGACTCCAGGTAGAGAGTGTCTTGGATTGTAGGACATGCGGCTGGTGCTGGAGAATTGCTTCCTGGCTTATATATGGCTGCCTCCTCCCTGTGCATGGGGGGCAGGGGGGGAGGGGGGCGGGAGAATGGGAGAGAGAGTGGGAGAGGGAGAAGGAGAGAGAGAGAGAGAGAGAGAGAGAGAGAGAGAGAGAGAGAGAACCGGTATCTCTTCTTTAAAGGCTCTAATCCTACCTGAGTGCCCCACCCTCTGACCTCATCTAAACCTAATTATCTCCCAAAGGCCTCACCTCCAAATACCATCCCATCAGGGGTGAGGGTGTCAACATATAAATGGAGGTGGGCACAATTCAGTCCATGGCAACAACCTAGGTGTCCAACCAGGTGATCAGCCTACCGGCAACCTGTTATGTGAGTGAAATAACTTTAGGTGTTTGAAGTTAAGGCACCAGGTAACTGAAGGCTTCCACCTATCTCACCTGGTCACATCATTGTGGTCTCTGAGTGGCCGGTTGGTCATTCTTACGTTGAAAAATCCCTCCGAGAGAGACACCACAGGGGAAATGGCAAAGGTAGACGGACAGACGATGGTCCTGATGGGAGAGGTCGATGGAGGGGCCACCTGCCATGGGACCTCCGAACAGCCCATGGGAGGGCAGCTCCCTTCCTCGAGCCCAGAGGCAAGGCCGCAGGCATCAGCTGAGCCCTCCTCCTTTGAAGATCACAGCATATAAAATACATAGACACACACGCACACGTGTGTACACACCAATGTTTTGTTAAGCCTGAATCCACAACTTGTGAAAACAAGAAACATGATCCAAAAGTGATCCCCAGCAGCTTTGACATGTCCTGGTTTAAGGAAAGCGAATTTTATTGAACACCCACTGTATGCCAGCCAGACTGTGCTAAGTACTCTATATGCTTTTAAAAACAGAAATGTTTTTAATGACTTCAGAGAGATAGGAAGGGAGAAGGGGAGAGAGAGAGATGTTGGTGTGAGAGAAAAACATCGACCGGTTGCCTTCCACACACGCCCTGACCAGGACCAAGCCCGCAACCAGGGCATGTGTCCTGACCGGGAATCGAACCTGCCACCTTTCGGTGCAAAGGACACTCAACCAACTGAGCCACACTGCCCAGGACTCTCTATGCTTTATTTTAATTCATCCCAATGGCCACCCTCTCAGGGAGGATTAGATCCATTTTACAGATAAAGATACTGAGGTTCAGAGAGATGAAGTAACTGCCCCAAGACAAGCAGGCTAATTTGATCCAAAGCCCATGCTCCTTCTACATGTTGCCCCTAAACGACTTCGCCGCTGACTCCGAGGAACGCTGGGCCTCATCCCTGAGCCAGTCTCCTGGGACTCCCCACAACCCCTCGCTCTACCACATGGAAACCTGAGATGCAAACAGCTCCTAACAAAATGAGGAGGGGTGAGCAGAGTCAGGATCAGGGTGTCAGACGGAGCGGGCGGGCTGTTCCAAGGCTGTCGGGAGAGTAAGAGGAGGGAGGCAGTGAAAAGGTGCCAAGAGGAACCTGGAGCCCCTCTGACCGGGAAGAGGCACATGCTCATCCACCCCCTGAGGATGGGTCCTTCAGATACAGCCTCAGGCTCCTCCAGCGCCCGGTTCACCTTTCGGGCTGTCCTGCGATGCTCTCACCTCGGTGAGCACCGGAATCCCCGAGACCTAGTTTAAAACTCAGGTGCCTGGGCCTCACCCCTACAGCTTGTCAGTCACCCGGTCTGGGGCGGGGCCCAGGCACCTGCATTCTTCAAGTCTCCCGGGTGATGCTGGTGCGTCGAAGTCTGCCACCCACAGAAGCAGTTCCTTCCCCTTCTCGTCTTGAGCCTATCCCCTTTCCCTCTTTTCTGAGTCTTTTGCAATAATAAGGCTTTGGCTTCCAAGGGAAAGAAAAAGACACTTGAATTGCTGTGAATCATTAAAGAAACAGCAACCACCCAAACAAACAAACAAAAAAAACACGCCACCCCCTGAACAAAAGCAAGTTATAAGTAGCCTGCAGTGGGCAGTCGCAACCTTGGCTGGTGGACAGCAGCGCTCTGTGGGGATGTTTTGTGTAGAAACCCAGGCTTCACCTTGGACACAATGAGTCAGAACCTCCAGAGGGAGGTCCAGGTGTCAACATCTCTCTAAGCCCCAAAGGCGACCTCCCAGCTCCTTCCCACGCCCCACCCCACCTCCCTAACACACTTCCCATTGCCTTGCTCTGAAAATGCTCCTTCTCAATGGCAGTGCACGTCTCTAGCTTCGTAGGCAAACATAACTAGGAAAGCAAATAAAGCATAAAAAACCGTGCAGCAGAGTAGACTTCAGACCAAGCTTTTCCTGTTTTCTGCCCGCAGGTTTAATGATCTGCGCCTCGTGCTTGTCGTGCCCAAAATGTGGTCGACTGCAAAAGGCGTGGATCTGTGCCCGGAGAATAACTCACGTGTGTAAAGCACTTTCAGCTTAGAAGCTGTAAGGAGTTTTCAAAAAGAGGGTCTTATTTGCCCAGCTGGCATGGCTCAGTTTCATTTCCGGTCAGGGGCACATGCCTGGGTTGTGGGCTCGATCCCCAGTAGGGGGTGTGCAGGAGGCAGCCAATCAATGATTCTCTCTCATCATTGATGTTTCTAGCTCTCTCTCCCTCTCCCTTCCATATATATATATATATATATATATATATATATATATATATATATAATTTATATATATACTAGAGGCCCGATTCACAAAATTCATGCAATGGGCTCGGCCCTCACAACCCGGCTTCGTCCGGAAGGTTGTCTGGAAGGTTGTCCGGAAGGCTGTCTGGTCTAATTAGTATATTATGCTTTTATTATTATAGATGGACGACAGGCATGGCCAGCATCTGCTCCAGCAGTGACACACCAGGCACCCAGCTAGGGAGACAGCTGTGAGCCCAACAGACATGTCCGTCCCACCGCCCTTAGAAGGAGAGAGTTAAGACCCCACGCACACCCAATTCTTTTAGCCATCCAGCCTCATCGATCATCTCTGCCAACCACCCACCGGTGTAGTACATCGCCACAGTACGTTTCCCAGGAACATGTTTCCTGGCTCAGAGATGGCAAAAGGGGACAAGGATTCAGTCACAACTCTATGGTCCAAATGCGGAGAAGGAAATCTAAGTCCTGGAGGTTCCAACCATGCCTATCTGCCTTTAAGAGTCCCTGTCACTTTAGTATAGTAACAAGAACCATTCAGTGCATGGGGAGCCCCCTTCAGCAAGCCAGCCTATACCGAAATGGCAGTGTGTTCACGTGCATGTGTGTGTGCATGCATGTGTGTGCAAGTGCATGCATGTGTGCAAGTACATGCATGTGTGTGCATGTGCCCATGCCGGACCCACTGAGGGTGCTCCAGCAGCCACATCACCAACAGCAGGCACTCTCAGATGCTCTGTATCACTGGCTGCAAAGCAGATAAATGAAGAAGGGAGCTGAGGAGAGGGAGGACCCCTACCACCTGCTAATGTCCCCTGGAGCCTATCTAGACACGACTACCAGCCAGGCTCTCTCCGAGAGGAGAGCCTCAGACAGAGTCCCCGACACCCACTCCCTTCCCGGCCCCCGCAGACCTGGGCAGCCTCCCTGAGATGGCAGATCCCAGGAGAGGGAGGGGCTGAGGGGAACACGTCTCCCAGGAGCAGCCGCTAAGACACAGAGCACGCTGAGGAAAGCACGGGGCAACAGCGCAGACCGTGTGCTGCCCTTGTTTTTCCAAAAATAGAGAAGAGAATTACATTTCCAAGTGCACATATACACATACGACAAGCCCGGAGCCATCTAACCGCGCGATGATGGGAACAGCCTGGCAGACGGCACCGAGACGGCCGGCCGGTGCTGTGCGGGTATGAAAATAGCTGCAGATGAAGATCATTTCAAATTCAGGAACAACACACTGAGAAGGCTCGGCCCCCTTCGATATGCATCAGTGTGTGCGCGCACAGAAATCCGTGGAAGAAGAGCGAGCTCCCTGAGTCAGGGCGGGTACTGCTAGCGAGCTGATGTAAAGCGTACCGAACAATACAGGCAAACGGGGGAAGGGGTTATGTTTCAAGATCTAAAAGGCACGTCATTCGTTTTCTCAAAGAAAGAGAAGAAATCTGGAAGAGCACCCACTACCAGTGATGACGAACCTTTTGAGCTCGGCGTGTCAGCATTTTGAAAAACCCTAACTTAACTCTGGTGCCGTGTCACATATAGAAATTTTTTGATATTTGCAACCATAGTAAAACAAAGACTTCTATTTTTGATATTTATTTTATATATTTAAATGCCATTTAACAGAAAAATCAACCAAAAAAATGAGTTCGAGTGTCACCTCTGACACGCGTGTCATAGGTTCGCCATCACTGCACTAAACCGATGACAACGGTTGGCTGGGGAGAGAACAGGAACAGGAGAGTGTCCCAGACCATGAGGACTGTCACAACAAGTGACCCCAGTCTGGGTGGCTTACAAACCACAGAAATGTGTTTCTCACGGATCAGCAGACCAAGTCCAAGATCAAACTCTGCCAGATTCGGTGCCTGATGAGGGCTTCCTTCCTGGCTCACAGGCGGTGTCTTCCTGCTGTGTCCTCACACGGCGGAAGCGAGCTCTCGGGGGCTCTTGCAAAGGGCACTAATCCCACTCGTGGGGGCTCCACACTCATAGCCTGATCACCTGCAGAGGGCCCCACCTCCCAGGACCATCACACTGGGGATTAGGTTCAACATGAATTTTGGAGGGACACAGTCTATAACAGGAAGGCATGTTCACAGAAATGTTTTATTTGATAATGAGATGTTGGCGTTGTACTGATGTAATACTAATATGATGACTAACAGGAAAGATGAGAGGCCTTGGGGAAATATGCCCTTGCCTCCTTCCCCACCCCACCCACCAGTAGCAAGTCCCTCCTTTAAACTGAAGGTGAAGGCTCCCCGCCTACCACCATCCTTAACTTCACAGAGAAGCAAAACTGCAAAGATCATCAAAATGTCAACATCTTTGACATATTTTTCATCAAAATGTCAACATCGATAGCTGGTTGGCATCCATTCTGTTTCTCCCTCGGGTCATCCTTAGGGAGGGATACTGGGCTCGGGCTGGCCCAGGCCTCCCCCGCTTCCCCCGGCCTCTTGCCAGCTGCTTCTCAGGCCAAGCAGGGTGCACGCTCCCCGCCCACCCCCCTCTCCCCCTTTCATAAAGACTCCATTTGGCAAAGCCGCTGCAAATCCCTGCCAGCTCATTAACTGTTACTGCGGGAGCCTCCTCTGCTTTATTCCCAGATAAATAAATAAAAACCAATACCCAGTTCAGAGAGATGTTTGATGCATCCGCGGTTAACGAAGCCACAGTGGCTTCCCCCGGACAGGCTGTGATGAGTAAAACCCTTTTCATGAGCCATATTTTGCTTCGGCTCCAAAAGGGGGACAAATAAATCTGAAAGGCTGAGTGAAGGGCAGGGGAGTCAGAGGACAGAGTCCCATTAACCGCGTCCTTCCCGCCCACCCGGGAGTCCTGCTGCCATCAGGGCCTGAATCTATGAAGATATCCAGGATGGGCGGCCCCGACAGGCAGTGGGACCAGTGAACGGCCAAGGGCAAGGGCTCCAGCCATCCCTCTGCCCTGCTGGACCCGGCATGCTCACTTCTCCGAGGGAAGCAACACACAGGCCGACTCACTTCCTCTCACCCATCAGACTCCATGCACTGGGTGCTCAGCCCTGTCTACCGATGGCAGCACATGACAGCCCAGCTCCAGCCAATGGCCTTTGTCACAGTCTCATGGCCTGGCCTCGACTCTCTCTTGGGGGATCCCAGCCAGACTTCAGGCTGCGGTTCTAACTGTGCTTCTCCTTTTTTTCTTTTTTTCAATATATTTTTACTGATTTCAGAGAGAGGAACAGAGAAGGGGGGAGAGATAGAAACACCAGCGATGAGAGAGAATCACTGATCGGCTGCCTTCTGCACACCCCACACTGGGGACCGAGCCTGCAACCCAGGCATATGCCCTGACTGGGAATCGAATCGTGACCTCCTGGTTCATAGGTCAACGCACAACCACTGAGCAACCCTGGCTGGGCGTTACTGTGCTTCCTTAGACACACTCGTTCCCCAAATCCAACCCGCCAGCCCTATTACAGTACGTTACCAGATTTTTAAATTTTGACTGTGCAGCCACTAAAGGGAGTTAGCCTCGAGTTATAGGAAGGAGAAATGGAGCTAAGGGGCACGCCACCAGTGACTGGCAGAAGTGAGCTCCACCCAGAGCCCGGCTGCCCAGCCTCCGCAACTCCTCCTCCTATTCATAGGCCCTGTGGATGCGATGCTTTGTCACTGGTCTTACGCCATGGTCGGGTGTGTTGTCATCTCCCCGGTGACATCATAAGCCCCTTAAGGGTCAGGACCCTGATCCTGGTCACTCACTTCTCCCAGTTTCACATACACGGCGCTGCACGGTGGATTGTCAGCTGCTCTCTATATTTATAACGAAGGCTGACATTTGAAATCCGAACTTAGCAAAACGTAACCACGGGGATGATTAGTCATATTACCAAGAGCTTCTTTCCTTTTAGGGGAAACGTCAGATCCAATTCCTCCACATAAAAGCCCTACACGGTCTGCAGCATCTATTCCGGAATCACTGGCTACCGACAGAGGGAACGTCACGTTTCAGGGGTGGTACTCACCAGCTGAGGCATCAGGACGTCGGCCAAGTAGACGAACGCAGCACCGAGGGTGAAGCCCACGGCCACGGGGAAGAAGGCAAAGGCACCGAAGCCCCCGGAGGACGTGGCCATCTCGACCGCTGGGGCCAGGAGGGACCAGTAGGAGGCTGCCAACATGACCTGCAGAACCACAGTGAGCAGCAGACCGTTAAACCAGCCAGACGCCTCCCGAATGCGGCTTCACTTGCTCTCCACGGCCCAAACACAGCCCGACGATGTCACATGGGTTAGGCCTTTAATCCTCCATGCCAGGTCCCATCCCAAACCCAAAGGCCACCGTCAGAACTCCTGGAACTGATGCTGCAAGAACTCAATTTGGGGCAGAAATGGCATGGACCTTGGAAGGAGGGAGTGTGGTTTGCTGCCATCTAACCTCTATTTCAATGATTCTCAACAAGGGCCATGTTGCCCTCCAGGTGGCATTGGGCAATGTCTGGAGACATCTTCGGTTGTCAAACGAGGGGCATCGAGTGACTAGGGGGCACAGATGCTTGTAAACGTATGTAGTGCACAGCCCCTGACAACAAAGTCCCTGGCTCCAGTGAGAGGAACACAGCTGTCCTGTCCTAGCTGAACACTCCAGGACACTGCATTATAGGACAGAAGTCTTCCTTATGTTCAGTGGGAATCTCTCTCCCTTCCACGTTTACCTACTAGCTCTAGGCCTGCTCCCTGGAGCACCAAAGAATGGTCTTTCCTCTGTGAGAGGTGACGGCCTTTGAAATATCAGGGGACAACCAGTGAGAGGATGTCAGCGTAGTCCTGTCAATCTTCCTATCATAGAAAAGGAAGAAGGGAATGAACATTTTTATTGACTTCAGAGAGGAAAGAGGAGGGAGAGAGAGAGATGGAAATATCAATGATGAGAGAGAATCATTGATTGATTGCCCCCTGCAAGTCTCCCTACTGGGGATCGAGCCCAAAACCCAGACATGTGCCCTGACCAGGAATCAAACCGTGAGCCACACTGGCCGGGCGGGAACGAACATTTATTGATCACCTACTATTTCCGGGGAGCACGCTTCACATTGGATATCTTCCCTTATCATCACAAAAAAGAGGTAGATACTGTTTCCTCTTGCTATTTGTAGATAAAGAAACTGAATCTCAAGGTACTAAGATAATCTGCCGAAGGTCACAGAGCCAGTAAGTGGCCGATTCAGGGAGCTCAGCAAGCAAGGACCATGATGGCCTCAATGAGGGGCCGGACACAAGCGAAGAGGGAAACGAGGCTGGAGCCAAATCTCAGGGAGGGCGACTCGATAAAGGAGTCTCCAGCGTTGAGCAAATTAAACACGCACCCGGCCATCTACTCCCATAGGTGCAGTGGCATCTGGCTGGAGTACTCCCACTACGATGACAGTCATCACCGACACGCAAAACGTTGAATGGGTTTCTTAAAGTGACTTAATTATGCCTTGTCTTGAAAAAAGACATCTGCATCATCCATCTCCCAAAAAACACATGCAGTGACAGAGCCAGGTGTCACAAGAGTGACAATGAAGGACAAATCCCTACGGAAAGTGACTTCCCTCCTGCCAGCCTCAGCCACACGCAGAAGCCTTAGTGCCACTCCCAGAAAACTGCCAAAGCTTCAGGAACTCCCAAAAAGAAGGAAAATGTCTTCGCAGTTCAGCTCCCCGAGACTGTGGAAGGAAGCCGTGGGCTCGTTCTCCAGGCCACGGCCTACTCCGTCCCTCCCCCAGGCTGTAGTCGCACTAGCTTTAGAACCCACAGTCCTTGGTAGCTGCCATTCATGGTAAACTCCCCACCGAAGACGACCTACCCAGCTACCTCTCTCCCATATCCCCACCATCAACAAATCTAAAACCGTGATCCAGGTAAGGACACTCACTCATCTCATCCTCCAACCCCTCCCCACATTCCATCCTATCAACGTGACTGCCCCACCAGACATTCAGGGGTGCACCCTCTCCCCACAACCCCCCCTGCCCAGCTAGGAATAAGGGTTACCACACCGAAAACAGGAGACCGTGAATGTCTATGAGCTGCATGGGAGTGACCCCCATGCTCTCCCATCTCAGCCCAGCCTCTTCCCAGCCCCATCCATCCCTCACCCCCTGGCTGCTTCTACCAAAGCCTGTCTTCCCCAAATTCCTTCACAGGAGCCCCCACATCCATCCCTGCTTCTGGGGAAGCTGGCTGGAGGCCACCTCCCAGGCAGTTTTCTCAGAAAGAGACTCAAGGGTGTGTTTTCACAGGTAAAAGGCAGTAAGACAAGTCGAGAACAGGGGAGAGAAAGGAAGGGAATCCCCGGGGGGGGGGGGGGGTGAGAGAGGATGCGGGGAGCAACGGGTCACAGACCAGGGGAGCAGGAGCTGAGAGGGACAGGAAGGGGGCTGAAGGGCTCCTAGGGAGAGCGAATGGCAGAGCCCTGAGAGGTCCCAATGTGGGACAGGACTCTGCACTTCCGGTGGGAGACTGGTAACAGGGGTTCCCGTGAAAGTGGGGAAAGCAAGAAAGAGATACCTTTACTAACTCTGGAAAACACAGCAATTGCACAAGAAAGGAAACAAAGGAATAATATTTACAGTTTTAATCATGTAAGCTATTTTATTTATTAATTAATTTGATTATTTCTTATGGAGATATATATATCACACACACATATCACATACAATTTGCCATTTTGAAGCCTACAGTTCAGTGGCATTAATTACATTCAGAGTGCTATACAAACATCACTATTTCCAAACCTTTCTCACCACCCCAAACAGAAGCCCAGGAACCATTAAGCAAGAATGCCCCATCCTCCCTTCCCCCCAGCTCCCAGAACCTCTAACCTACTCTCTGCCTCTATGAACTTGCCTATTCTCGAGCGTTCGTGTACGTGGATAATACAGTATTCGTCCCTTTGTGTCTGGACCGTTTCTGCAGAGTGTCATGCTTTCGAGGCTGACCCATGTTGTAACATGCGTCAGGACGTCAGAAAGTCATGAGAGATGTCTGCGGCTGAACAAGTCACAAGGTGGCAAAGTTGTGCATACAGTTGAGATTTGTGGAGACCAAACGCTGAAGAAACAGTTAACACGGCTGAGAGGCCGGAATCGGGAGGGGAAGGTCAGTAGACTCTGGCTTCTGTTATAAACCCGGCAGAACAACCTGACTTTTAAACTATACAAGCATATCTTGGGGGGGTGGGGGCGCGGAGAGGGGGTTAAATAAACGGATAATATAATTTGAAAATATACAAATATATAGAAGTAAATGTTATCAGGAAAGTTGTAATGTAATTTTCTTAAATATGTATTTTTATTGATTTCACAGAGAGAGAGAGAGAAACATCAATGATGAGAGAGAATCATTGATTGGCTGCCTCCTGCACACCCCGCACTGGGGATCAAGCCCACAACGCGGGCATGTGCCCTTGACCGGAGTTGAACCTGAGACTCCTCAGTCTGCAGGCCGACGCTCTATCCACTGAGCCAAACCAGTGTAATATAATTTTTTAATGGTTACAAGACCCTGATTTCACAGAGAAAATTCAATGGGGGAAACGCTGCCACGTACAAGAACTCAATTTCCAGAAATGTTTCTGCCTGATAATGGGACACCCACCTGAATGGTGTGTTTTTAATTTTGTTTGTTTGTTTGTAGTTGGTTTTTTTAATTCTTTATTGATGATAGTATTACACATGTCTCCTTTTCCCCCCATTGACCTCTGCCAGCCCACTCCCGCCCCCCAGCACAGGCCCTCCCCGAATGGTGTGTTTTTGTTAAAACTGCCTAAATCACAGCCTTGACACCAGAATATTGAAAGGGACTGGAGGAGACACTTAAAATCAGCAGATATTTAAAAGCTCTGAGAAAAAATCCCCCATTTCCCTTCAGTAACTCCCCAAACCTAGCAAAACTCATGTGCTCCTTTTTCTCAAAATACCGTGCAAAATACCACTGGGATCCATACTTCAAAATGCTATTAATTTCCCTCTGGTGTCAGCGGTACCAGCACAGAATAATCAGGGACGATCAGCTAATTCCCTAGCCTACAGCACGCAAACCTTCTCATTTCTGCTTAAGTGCTCATTTGGGGGCGATTTCAGCTCTACAAATATAAATGAATTGGAGAAGAGTTCCTGAAGGAATACATCCTCATGTTTGGGCATGATGGGGGCAGTTAAGCATTTCTTTTATGATAGTAATGACAGCGTAAAAGTAGAAGAAAATCCAAGCAACAAAACAAAATTTCCCTCTTAATAAAACGGGGAGAGAAAAGCATTGCACTCTGATCACTAGCAACACACTGAGCATCAGTATCCGTTACTCAATGACACTGTCGCTATGGACAAGGTGCATGCAAGTCTACAGAGACAGGAACACAGAGTTCAAAACACAGAGGCTGCTCGGGTGGGTCCTCCGTCAATGTTTGTTGAAGCAAATGAACGTGGACTCTACCCCCAAGGCCAATGTATAATTAAGGAGGAGGCACAAACTTGCAATCCATACAAATCAAGGCAATAATTACTCTGAAAAGTACAGAAGCCAAGTAATGTATCTAATTTGGCCTCCAAATCAGATATAAAATTAATTTGTAGAAGTCAATTAATAGGTACTGAATTTGTGGCTATAGCTCGATCAACATTATGCTGGATTCTAGGGGGCGGAGAGGGAGGAAGAGGGATACAAAAGCTGATCTGGCTCCCGCCTTTGAGGGCCTGGCTACACCCCATGATAAGAGAGACTATAGAGATGTGTGATATGACCAACAGAGAAGGCACCAGAAACCACAGATGAGAAAGGCCGTGGTCATTCCATGTAAGGAGATGGCAACGCTGTAAAGAAAGAACATCGGAGAAAACATGGGGAAGAGCTCTTGACAGCTGCACGTGGTCTGGAAAGAAAGGAGCCGAGAGTCTGGCCATTCTTAAATGCTAAGTGTCTGCGGTGTTAGACAAGCATAGAAATCCTGTGCAAAAGGACCTCAGCCTCCACTCTCAGTGGCCACAGGTCTTTGCTGGTGAGGCCCCTGCCCATACTAAGTTCCCTAGAGAAAGGACCATCACCCAAGACATACCTAGGCTTCAGACATGTACTGACCAACAAGCGAATTCTAACTTCCTCTGCGAAAGCAAAGGAAAAGGGCTAAAAACGAGTTAGCCATCAAGTCCAGGCCAGCTCCAAACCTGACCTCCCTTTCCCAAGTGCAACTCAACTCAGGAAGTATCTACTCAGCGGCTCTCGTGTGTGAGATGTCCACCTGGACTGGAGCACCGTTGGCAATGATGGCAGCTACACCCAAAGTAGGAACGTCAAATACCATTTAGACTCTTTGTGGAGCTCGCCATTCCTCTTCCAAAGACCCACTATATGAATGATGGAGAGGGGCGAGTATACTAATTATAATGACTTCAGGCCTTGCAAGGTAGGTTCACACTAGCTAGAAGCCAAAACCATTAACTCCATGTAGTCTAAAAAAAGGGGGGGTGGGGGAGACACCATTTTCACAGCTGGTCACCAAGAGAGTGAGAACATGACATTGCCCAGAGCAACCTCTCCGTGGCACCCAGCCACCAATCCATCAGCACCCTCACAACTTCGGCCTGTTGACAGACAACTGCACCAGCTGGTCAAGCCCTCCCCACCCAACACCACCACCCACTCATGCTGATCCAATCTGTCCCCGATCTGGCTGCTAAGGAAACAGCCCCTGCTAACATTTGGAGGAGGAGAGAAGAGTGAGCCCATTGAGAAGAAACTCAAACACCTGGGAAGAGCAGCGTTTACCCCGCTTCGCTGATCTCCCTCCAGAGAGGTGACAAACCACCAAACCACTCGCTTTGTGACTCTTTCTGCTCAGGATCTCCATGCTCAAGGAGAAGAATTTTATCTCAGATGAAATCATGTTTCATTTTCACCCTCATGAAAACAGGGATTGTCAAAGCGTTTTCTGTCCTCACTCACCTGAGGGATGCAGGTGACACCCATCAATTTGGTGGCAGGGATCCTTGGGAGACAGAGGGCAAGAGGTCAGAGTGATGGGACACAATCTCAACAAGGGACTACAGCCCGGCCAGCATGGCTCAGTGGTGATACATCACAGTGGGTAGAAGGCATGGCTACCTACCTCAGATCTAAGCTCCCCCACTTCAGGCTCCCAGCGGGAGACCCTGGGTGAGAGAATCGTCTCTCCAGGGCTGCTATCTATAATAATAAAAGGGTAGTAAGCCAGGGGGGAGGTGTGGGGGAGCCAGCCTGGTCCCCAGTACCTGTGGGCACCTGGGGGAAGTCAGCCCAGGTCCGGATGCCGGAGGAAAGCCGGTGCCAGCAGCCGGGGGCGGGGGGGCGGAGGAAAGCCTTCTATTGCATGAATTTTCGTGCATCGGGCCTCTAGTTTCTTCATAAGGAAAATGGAAATAATAATAGAAACGGTGGCGCTCGTACGTAAAATGAAGTTAATTACAATAATAACCTTTACATAAAGAATGACCATGTGCCAGAACTTTCTTAATCCTCCTAACATTAAGGGTCAGGTATGTCACCCCTACTTCACTTATGGGGAAATTGAGGCACAGAGCGGTTAAGTAATGCACTAAGCCATACAGTTAGCAAGCGGCACAGCCAAGATCCAATCCCAGCCAGGGTGGCTCTTGAGTCCCTGCTCTTGACCTTCTGACCTTCCCAAGGTGATGCTCATCGCCTAGAGTCCTTATAAGGACGAGGTGTAATAGTGCATATAAAATACAGTAGGTCCTCGGGTTACGTCGGCGATCCATTCCTGCGGCGCGACGTAACTCGATTTTCACCGTCAGTCAGAACCCACCTACATAAGCACCTACGTCACTCACATGGAGCACATACACAGCAGTAATGAAGTGAAACAGTAAAAAAAAATTAAAAGAAAGATAACAATTCCTGACCTTTACTTGTGGTAAATAAATAGTAAAAAACATAAAGCACATATGTACGTATGTCGAAATGACCGAACTTTTTTTTTTTAATAAATAAATGGGAGATGGCGACATAACCACGAAACGACGTACGTTGAGTCAGGCGTAACCCGAGGACTGTCTGTACATAGCACAAAAACTGGCCTGAAGACTCTATAAATGCCAGATACTAAACGTCTCTAGTTCCTCACTATTACTAGAGCAAATGCTATGAGAGAAAATAACCAAACAGGAAAAATGAAGGGTTTCAGAAGGAACCCCAGGAATTCAGGGAGGGAACACTTATAAAGAAAAAAAAAAAACAGTTATTAATGGGAGAGGGATAGGAATGCATGAAAGAAATCTATGAAAAAGGCCAGAATGCTGGAGGGGGAAAAACAGGCAAAACAAGACTTTTCAAAAACTGAAACCATGAAAACAAGAAAAAAAGAAACATTGGCTCTTTTTATGGAGTTAAAGTCAATGCAATTTCCCACCATGCAGAACTCAACAGCAGAGCGATTATGAAATAACAAGCAAAAAGGGAGGAAAATGAGAGGCTCGGTCCAGGAAGTCCAAGAGCCAACTAATAAGACTAATAAAGAGAGAACAGAGGACCCGCGGGGGGAACTATTAAAGGGACATAAAGCAGCACTCGCCAGAGCCCAAGGGCATGGGTTTCCAAATCAAGGGATTGCAGGATAAAGTTATTTAGAAATGTGGGGGAAATTTTCTCAAGCAACGGACAAATGGTTACTTCCAGAAAAGAAGATGGGACCATGGGGGTGGAGCGGCTGCTTTTTTTCCCCCCTGTGTAAGCCTTTTATGAACATTTGCTCTTTCTAGATGGTGTCTCTCTTACCCTGATAAATATAAACCATGATTCAAAATATAGAGCCCAACTTAAGTACCCAACAAAAGTCATTAGTGAAAAATATCACGGTCACGGGTGCACTTTAGTGTAACCCAGTTGTACCTCAATAAAGGTGAAAACCAGTATGGTGGCCAGTTTGTGTGATGAAGTGCCACGCATCCACCAAATAAGAAAGACTGCAGGACCTATGAAGGGAAGGAACATGTTTTCAAACATGATGTGCGGTGTGATTCCATTCTTTTAAATTATACATAAACAAGGAAGTATATAGAAGGTCATGTGGAAAAGATAATCAATTGGGGATGACTAAGAGGGATCTAAAACCATAATACCCAAGTTCACTGACTTACACCAACCCCAGAGTCCTCGTGTGTCCTACACCATATTTCCCTTGATGTCAGATAATAATCAAGATGTATCGGGGTTCTAGCTGGTTTTGCTCAGTGGATAGAGCATCAGCCTATGGACAGAAGGGTCCCGGATTTGATTCCTGGTCAGGGCACATGTCCGGGGTTGCGGGCTCAATTCCCAGTAGGGGGTGTGGGGCGCGTGCAGGAGGCAGCAGATCAATGATTCTCTTTCATCATTGATGTTTCTGTCTCTCTCTCCATCTCCCTTCCTCTCTGAAATCAATAAAAATATATATATTTTTTAAAGAGATGTATTGGGCATTTACTAAGTAGCAACCACTATGCTAAGTGCTCCAAATGTACTTATTCGCCTGCACAACAACTCTGTAAAGGAGACAATTATCTCCACTTTACAGATTCGGAAACTGAGGCTTACACAGTCTAAGGAACGAGCCCCAGCTCACCCAACTAATCAGCTGAGAAACCAGGATCAAACCCAAGCAAGGTGGCTCCAGGGCTCATCAGAACAGCAGAGCATGTGTCCACCAGAAAAAGACCCGGTCCCTGGGGGCCCAATGCCCCTGCCCTTGGCTCACCTCAGCCGCTGACAGATTGAGACATTTCCTGGCATGACCACATCCTGAGACGTTCATCATAATTGGGGAAATTATGCTTCGGAGATGTAATGAGCTTACATTCAATTAGTTTCTTCCTTCATTGGGAGAACCAGAAGGACCGGCTTCCTTATCGACTCAGTGGGGAGGGCTTTCTTGCTGCCTGTTGGCTGAGATTACGTTCGGATGTCCCAGGGATGGAAACCGGTGCGCACACAAGCTCTGGAGAAACTGGGTGGGCTTACAGGCAGCCAACACCAAGGAAACCTCTGTCGCACACACCACGCTCATTCGACACTAACTTCAAAAATATTCCCGAATATCCACTCTGTTCCAATACCTGTGCTGGGGGCCAATGCTCAACAGTGAGCAAGACAGCCCCTGCCTTCTAGATGCGTCTAGTTTGGGAAGGAAGAAGTGAGCAAGCAATTGGAGTCCACAGACAACAGCTACACAGAAAAGCATGCAGAGCTACAGGTGCTTGTCAAGGTGGGGAAACGAGATGTTCCGTTTCTTTTAGGAGAAAACTCGGCCACATTCCCAGGCAGATGCAGCAGACAACCCCCGAGGCTTTGGGAACTGGGTCCGTGATAAGAAGGCCAAGGTGGAATACGCGATAAGGCAAACTCTCCCTTCGCCAATCTACTTCCCAACGCCACCTACACAGCGGCAGGAGCAGTCCTGCCCCAGCCAGTTGGGTGCTGGCTCTCTCCAGCAGGGAGGGGCTACCCTCTCCAGGGGCCACAGGAGATGAGGTCCCACTTAGGGTGCTCCACACTGATTCATGATAAGGGGTGGGGGAGTGTGAAAATATTTAGGTACACTAAGGCCCTCAAAGAAGGCACAGACTTATAGAGAGTAGGACTCATCCTCCTCTTCCTTCCATCCATCCATCTCCTTCCACCCATCATCCATCCATCTACCCATCCATATCCATCTATCCACCTCTATTCATCCATTTATATCCATCCATCCACCCATCCATCCATATCCTTCCATCCATCTATCCATCCATATCTATCTATCCATCCATCTCCATTCATCCATCCATATCCATCCATCCATATCAATTCATCCATATCCATCCATCCACCCACCCATTCATATCCATCCTTCCATACATCCATATCTATCCAACCACCCACCCATCCATCCATCTCCATTCATCCATCCATATCCACCCATTCATCCTCCATTCATCCATCTACCCATTTGAACATTTATTTGTTCACTACATCAAAAAAAAAAAGTATTGTGAGCCTCCCACATGTCAGGAGTGCTTTCCTAGCACCTTTACTGATTCACTCCTCTGAAGATTGCAATACCCAGAACTCCCACCCCTGCCAGGACACTCTCTCCTCCTCCGTCCCTTTATGGTTCTCCATCACACTTACCTCTGTCTGACATGCTGTGTGTTTTATTGTACAGGTTGCTTATCATGTGACTCTCTGCTAGAATGGCAGTCCACGAGGACAGGAATCTCTGTTCGCTGTTTACAGCATTTTAGCCCCAGTGTCTAAAACAGTGCCTGCCACCGAGGGGTGGGGGGAGGGTGCAAGAGGACCATGGGGGGCCCTTCTTTTCCCCACCGCCTTACATCCCATGGCCAGGTCAGACAAAGGAGTCCGTCCTGGAACACAGCGCAGCCTTCATCCATCATATGCAAATAATGAAAACCTACAGCTACGGGATCATCCTGAGGGTCAGGTGAGGTGATGGATGGGAGCGTGCTTTGGAAAATATAAAGCAATAAACCAATGTCACCTAATAATATCTGGGGCTCATGAGCCCATCAGAAGCAAGTGTTCCCTGCAGTCAGCTTACGGACGCCCCCACCCATGGATGTCTTCATGCATAATTGTAAAGGGCTCCGCAAATTCAAACCGGTAATCTATTTACAGCCTGGACACAGGCGATGACTCTGTGCCCCTTCCTCCTGCCTTAAATACGATACTAATCTGTTTCCCCTTGTCTGTGTGTTTAACAGATATAAATTTTTTCCACCGGCCCGGGGAACTAACTCACTTAGCCCCAGGGCTGTCGTGGCTCATTTCTTCACACGAAGACCAGAGCTTCAGAAACAGAGAGGTTTCCAAAGAGACGCTACAGGAAGGGAAAGAACAAAATCTGTGCGCAGGTAAGTGCTGAAGCTCCGGGGGCCTGGGGTTCTATTCTGTCAGCTGTTGGGCCAGTCTGGGAAACAGGGCCCCCGAGCCAAAGGCAGATGCGGGATTAGAAGTCAAGGCCGCCTGCCCTGGCCGGTTTGGCTCAGTGGCCAGAGTGTCGGCCCTCAGACTGAAGGAACATAGTTTCAATTCCCAGTCAAGGGCATGTACCTTGGTTGCAGGCTCAATCCTGGGCCCTGAATGGATTTCTTCCCTCACTCCCTCCCTTCTCTTTCCCTTCCACTCTCTCTAAAAATCAATGGAAAAATATCCTCGGGTGAGGATTTAAAAAAACAGCGGTCAGGGCACCCTGAGAGCACAGACCAGCTCCCACTGCAGCTATGACGGCATCTGCCTCCCTGTGTGCAGCCCCTGCCCCGGAGGGCACAGAAGATTGGACAGTGGGGGCCGGATTTGTCCTCCCACTATTCGCAGGAGGTAGGAGGGGCAGGGACTTCAGGCTCCTTGGAGGTATGAGAAGCCCAGAGGTAACAGGACTTGCCGCTAATCACAGGGATTGTAGGCAGCTCAGCCAGAACTACAACCCAAGGGCCCCGCTCCCTGTCTGAGCCCAAACACTCTCATTATTGCTGCGGAGCAGAGCTCTGCGTCCTGGCTCGGCTGCCCAGAGAAGGGCTCCTCTCCACAGAGAAGGCAGCACTCCCTCGGGGTGGGAGAGGGTGCAGTGAGGCCACGAAAACCCCTAGTTCCCTCCTGCACCCAGCCCTCCCCAGGCCAGAGACAGGCAGCCAGCGAGGCTCCTCCACCCATGATTACAGCTCCACGGCCTCCACGCTTGGCACCACGCTCACAGGGGCAGTGCAATGAATAGAAATCACAGGTTGGCACCTTCCCTCTGCGCTGCCCACACCCCCACCCGAGAACCACCGGGACGGGCTGCCTCCTCACTGCCCTGCCCTCGGCAAAACCCTCTTCATCCCTATACGTCACGTTCGTAAAAGGACACAGACTCCCTGCAACCCGGGAAGAAGATGGGAGCCTGAATTGGAAAGAGAATTTGTTATCCTTAAAAAAAAGTCAGTCACAGAGGTGCAGTGAAGAAACCCACACGACGCCGAGGCATGGAGTGCAAAGTGGCATTTCTACTGGCCCCATCCGAGCCCACAGCCCGGACGCACCCACTCTCAGGAGGGATCCCAGGGAGGTTGCGTGACTGTTCGCCGCAGGATGCCACCTCGCCCAACAGCTCATTCTTGCTTCCAGAACAGCACAGCCCTGGTACGGAGAGGAGTTTAGCCCAAAGCCTTTCCTCTCCGGAGACCAGGACACCTAGGACTGACCCGGGCCCAGGAAGGTTTTGCTTCTGGGCTGCTTTCAGAGAACAAATAAAGTTTTGCTGGGCCTTCGGATTCCTCCTCGGGCATTTAAGTCAGGAAACAGAATGGAAACCTACAGGGCCAGCGTTCCTCTCAGTGGATGGGAAGCTGAGGGTCAGGATGGCGAAGAGAGGAAGTGAGAGGCCGTGGAGGTGGCTTGTGCCTGCTGGCAGTGGCCACAATGAAGGAACAGGATTCTGGAAGGATGCCAGCAGGCGTCACCTCCGCAGATGCCAGGGCAGAGCCAGGCTATGTTGCAGGCTCCTCCCGGGATCTGGAGAGCATTTCCCCACCCACTGAATCTAGGTGGGCCTTGTCACTCTGGCCAATCAAGTGTGACAGAAGTGATTCTGTGTCAGCTTCAGGGTCCAGGCCTCCTGAGACCTTGCATTCCACAGTCATGTAAGGAAGCCTGCGCTCCACTACTGACCCGTGAGCCACCATATGGACGGAGGCCCAGCCAACAGGCAGCACCACGGCCCAGACCTGTGTGTGAGGCCCTCTAACAGCCTCCAGCCGAGGCGAGCTGCCAGATATCTGCAGCCTCATGAGTGACTGCAGAAGAACCTCCCAGCGGAGCCCAGCCAACCCAGAATCATAAGAAATGACCCATGGTTGTTGACGTAAGCCACTGAGTTTGGGGTGGTTTCTAACTGACACAGACGTATGGGGGATGTTAGCTGCATATTGGCTAGTGAATATCTATTCATCTCTTCCTCCACTGTTAGTCATGTTATCTAATAGGGGGTGGGACAGAGAGAGATAGTAGTCCAGACCTGACCAGTTAACATCACATTCCCATGGCAAAAAGGATTAGTATTCAGGGATGAGCACATAATCCAAGTCGGGCCAGTTACTCCCTGCCCGTGAAACTCAATTCCAAGATCGTCTG
The DNA here is from genome assembly GCF_000147115.1 of Myotis lucifugus. Classification (NCBI taxonomy): domain Eukaryota; kingdom Metazoa; phylum Chordata; class Mammalia; order Chiroptera; family Vespertilionidae; genus Myotis; species Myotis lucifugus. Next base: position 171,092 of record NW_005871194.1, on the reverse strand, counting down.
AACCACCACCAGTGGTCCGCGGAGCACTGGTTGGCGACCGCTGGTCTGAACTATGGAAGGAAGACCTCCTTCCTCCAGACTTGAGCCTGAGAGGATGGGATCAGCTATCTGAAGGTGGAGCCACACAGAAGAAGGAAGAGCTTATGAGACGGAGCAACCAGGCCCTGAGGACACCTCTACGTCTGCATATTTCAACTGAACTGGCTCTTCCATTCACTTTCTTCCTTAGGCCAGACTGAGTACATTTTTCAATCATCCATGAACCTGGCTGATGCAAAGAGATGGAAGAACAAAGGCTCGCCTCTGGCACAAAGCAGTGAGCAAACAAGAAGTCTGGATCCCTGGGGACCCCTACATTCCCAACCCCCATCTCTGGATTTCTTCTACCCAAGAAGAGGCTTTCTAATTTAAGCCTCTGTTTTCCTGGTCTCAGTTACTCTCAGCCAAGCCTAATCCTAAGCAGAGCAGCAGGAAACAACCACATCAGTATCACGAGCTGTAGGTACCAAGTTGCCATGGAGACCAACCACCCCAACACACAGATTCCGAAGTACTCAAATGAGAGAGGCCTGATGTAAACCTAAGACACTCCTCTGCCCCAACTCCCAGCCTCCCCATTTCTGGTAGAGTCCCCCCCCCCCCCCCCGGTCCATAAGCCAGGGGGGTGATGCCAAATTCTCCAACAGCCCCGGGGGAAGCAGCCCAGGAACATGGCACCCATGATGGAGTTAAACCTCTTTGGCTGCCCACACGATCAAAGGGCTGCCAATTCCTCTCAGTTCTCCAGCGGGAGTGTGATTTGCTCTCTCCCTTCCTAACTCCTCTGCCTCTCCCCAAGGTCAAGGCCTCTAACGAGTCAAGGCACCCCCTGAAGTAACACCTGGGCCTCCAGCCTGCCTCTCCACCATCAGCCCCCCCCCAACCCCCCCCCCCCACCCCGCACATTCCCAATGGCTGCACCACTTGCTACCCATGAAACTCGCTTCCTGGAAGTACAGCTCTGATCAAACACCTCCAGCATCCCCCCACTGATCTAGAGAACAAAACAGGAATGTTCTTCCATGGGACCCCAGGCTGTCCACACCCAGCCCCCAACAACGTCTCTGGCCTCTCCTCCCAACGAAACCAACTGCTGTTCCTTCAACAGCCCTGTATTCTCCACGCTTACGCTTCCATTTTGCGGTTCTTTCTGCCTATAGTTCATCTCCTTCCCCTCCCCCCTCCCCCCCGCCGACATCCTCAAAGTATCCTGTTCTTCCGACCTGAGCTTCATCCGTGACGAAGTCCTCTTTACTTCCCCACCTACAAGTATCCTCCCAGGGCCTGGTTCCCATCACCGTTTGCCCATCACCTTCTTACAACCACCTGCTGACCGGTCTCATGATTACAGGTGAATGCCCTACCTCAAGCCCCCTGTGGGGAGGGGCTATACCTTTCTTCTTTGCATACTCCCCACAATGCCCTGCACACAGTAGGTACTCACTGAATTGGCCTGAAGACAATTCTCTCCCTGCTCCCACATTCTGGGCAGGCGCTCTCCAAGGAAGAAAGCGTGGCTATTCTGCAAACAGAACACACATTTGGGCCATTTCTAAAACTGCACAGGTCCTTGACAAAGCTTTTTTTAAAAAATATATATATTTTTACTGATTTCAGAGAGGAAGGGAGAGGGAGAGAGAGATAGAAACATCAATGATGAGAGAGAATCATCGATGGACTGCCTCCTGCACGCCTCCCACTGGGGATGGAGCCCACAACCCGGGCATGTGCCCTGACTGGGAATCAAACTGAGACCGCCTAGTTCAGAGGTTGACATTCAACCACTGGGCCACGCTGGCCGGGGGACAAAGCTTTGATCCCTGGTTCTTCTCCCTCCCTGTGAGCAAGCCACGGCTGAAAGGCAAGAATATGCAAGCCCACGGCAGCCCTTCCACAAAGCACCTGTGTTAATAACATGCATAGATTCGCTCTTGTCACACAAAGGCTAAAGGACAAAACCTAACATATGTTAACTTTGATCCCTTGCATTTAGAATATCCTTCGAAAGAACGGATGCTCAGTAAATGCTTTTTAATGTCATTTGTACTAAGATGCCTGTGAGAAATCATGTCAGCTACCGTCTTAGTATTTAGATTGCAGCAGAAGGCATTTAGATTAGATATGTTTCTAACCACTAGCTAAACACTCAGTGAGGTTACCAAAAAGGAAAAAGAAAAGAAAGTGTGGCCGTAACTGGTTTGGCTCAGTGGATAGAGCATCGGCCTGTGAACTGAAGGGTCCCAGGTTAGATTCCGGTCAAGGGCATGTACCTTGGTTGCGGGCACATCCCCAGTAGGGGGTGTGCAGGAGGCAGCTGATCGATGTTTCTCTCTCATCGATGTTTCTAACTCTCTATACCTCTCCCTTCCTCTCTGTAAAAAATCAATAAAAATATATTTTAAAAAAAAAGAAAAAAGAAAGTGTGAAGTCTTGTTTCCCCAAGTCGTTAGGAACAAGCTACACTCCCACCGTCTGTCTGGACTTGGTGAGCCCCCCCTCGCCTGACGGCAGAGGGACGCCTGCGAGGACTCCCAGAGGCCCCGCCAGCCCTGAGACGTTTCAGACACAGCGTGTGATCCAGCGAGGACGGTGCTGAATTTAAACTCAAGCGCAAGTGCTCCAAGACGTAGAGACCCTGCCTCCTGCCCTTCGTCTGCAGGCACAGGGAGCCCAGAGGGGGACCCCGGGTTCCCAGCGGGCAGCCAGCTGGGATCACCTGACCAACTGGGAAATGAACCTGACAGAACTAAACTGCCCCTCGCCCCCAGGCTGCTATCAAAATCAATCGGCCGTGGGAGCCACGTACATGGGGGCTGGCCAGGGGGGCTGGCAGCAGATAGGCTGTAGCTGGAGAAGAGGCAGCAGCCTCCCCTTGGGCTCCTCCGTGCAAGTCCCAAGGCCCATCCTCCGCGTCGTGTTCCTCTAACCCTGACCCCAGCCCTACATAGTGGTCATTTGGGTTCTCAGCCCCAGAGCCCCATGGACCCTGTTTTTCCCAAACACTAGCTCACCCTTTATTAAGCCACAGTCTTCACTTGAAGAAGGATTCTCATGCTGCAATGACCTGGGAAATCTAGAAACTACTCAAGCCTCGCCCCAGCCCCGGATATCCTGACGTACTTAGTCCAGGGTGTGTTGGGGCGCTGGGCTTTTTCAATTGTTCCAGGGGATCCCAATGTGCAGCCAGGGTGTCGAACCACTGCATCCGAAGGAAGAGGGCTTCCCGAAGCCAGAGCGCCCTTAAACCAAACTGCAAAGGATGCTCAGCCAAGCGAGCTCACCGCGCTAGGCCGGGGTGCTAATGACAGCTGCAACCTCGGGTCTGGTTGGAGCTCGGAAACCCAGTCTCATTTCACAATCTCACATGGCACCTGGGCCACCTGTCTCGACACAGTGTGCCTCCTGGGACAAGGAGAATGGAGTGACGGTGACCACACAACCCACCACACTTCCCTGCAAAGCCAGGCCCACGCCGGCAAAGGGGGAGCAGCGGCATCCAAGTCATGAGTGAAGGCCGGGCCGCCCTGTGGGAGGACTGAGGACCCACCGCCAAGCCAGGCCCCCAGGAAATCACCTCCTTGGGAACCCCCGACATTCCACAGAGATTCCGAGACCTCCAGCCGGGGCCTCGAGGTCACAGGCTGTTCACGCTGCCACCAGGCCTCAGAAAACCCTGCCATAGACCACATCTGGGGTTCGCAAACTTCTGGAAAAGGCTAGAAAGTAAGTAACGTAGGCTTTGTGGGCAACACAGTCCTATTGTAGCTACTTAACTCTGCCGCTGTAACAGAAAGGCAGCCACAGACAATATGGAAACAAATGGCAAGGGTGGGTTCCAATAAAGCTCTACAGGCACCCCCCACCCCCACCCCCATCCTCAGGGAGACATCCAAGACCCCCAGCGGACACCTGGAACCTCGAATGGTCCACACATGCTACGTTTTTCCTACACATACAAACCTATAATGAAGTTTAACTTATAAATTAGGCATAGGAGATGAGCAATAACAACTACTAATAAAACGGAACAATTATAACAACTTGTTGGAATAAAAGTTATGTGAATGTGGTCCCTTGGTTTGGGGGGGGGACTCCTGCTGATGTCTTCGTAGAGGCTCTGTGCTTTCTGGTGCAGCACGCGGCCATCAATCGAACACGTCTTCTGTTCCTGTCTTGCCCCACAAATTTAATGCCTTTTCCATCTTCACTAAGCACTTACCATGCCCTGTGGCTGTAATGTCTGCAGTTTGAGCTGAGCCAGCAAAACCCACCCAAAGTTCTTCACAATTTCACGGATGGAAGACTGGTTCTCACTGTCGATCTCAGCAACCTCAGCACCCACTCCTGTTCTTTCCTTATGAAGCCCAGAGCTCTCCCCTCCTCACCAAGAGGACGCACTTTCCGGCTTCTCTTTGGCGTATCTGAGCGCCAGCATCACTGCGCCTGTGCTTTGGGGCCGTGACCGAGTAAAATAGGGTGACTCGCACCCAAGCACTGCGATACCTCAACAGTCGATCCGAGCACCCAGGTGGCCACTCGGTGACTAACAGGCAGGGAGCACCTGAAGCGTGGAGACGCGGGACCAAGGGAGGACTCACGTCCCGAGCGGGATGGAGCCGATGTGAGATTTCATCACGTTACTCAGAACGGCATGCAATTTAAAACTTATGAATTGTTTCCTTCCAGAATTTTCCGTGTAATATTTCCAGGCTGCGGTTGACTGAAACAGTGGAAAATGGAACTGTGGATAAGGAGACCCTACTGTATTTGCAAAAAACAGGTGGGGCCAGATGTGGACCACTTGAGGGTGGATCACTAGATCGGACTGAAAACGGCTCCTAGCACTTCCTCAAATCCTCAGCACTCACACAGCGCCTGGCATACAGCAGGTTCTCATCAACCGCTGAATGAATGAAAAATGTGCCAATCATCTTAAAAGCATATCTATTAAACATCTCCCTGTTCCTACAGAGAGAGGTTACTGTGATTCGGGGCTCTCGCGCCTTTGACTACTTAATCTCTAGGCCCTTTGTAACCTCCTGCTCTTCACCTACAGACACTCCCACCTCTTTCTCCTTCATGAAAACAAGGCAGGGAAGAGGAGCGGACACAGCCAAGGAGAATGCCCCGGCCCGATCTACACGGCAGGCCAGGCCTGGAAGGAGAGGCAGACGGAAGGAAGGGGAGGCAGGCTTCCAGTCTGGGGGTGAAGGCAGCCTGAGGATGCACAAGGCGAAGAAGGGGAGCGCACGGGGAAGGCCCGTCCCAGGGCCTCAGGGCACATCACCCGGATGCTCGGTGGAGACAAGAGAGCACACGCCAGCTCTTCCGCCAAGACAAATGCTGTTTTTCCATCAATGGGGACATGGGGACAGAGGGTGAGCTGTGTCATTTCCTTCCCCTGCGCAGTTTATAATGACATTGGAAATCTGAAGCATGAAATTAGAAAGAGAAAAATACAATAATAAAATAATAGTCATCTGTCTCCTGCATGGTTTTCATCCCTTTCTCCTAGCTCCCTCTCTCCCTCACCACCAGATCTTGCAACAAGACTGCCTTCCACCCAGCGCGGAGCCCGCGGTCAGGACGCACATGGAGGGAAGGTCCTCGTCTCGCTGGCACATGTTGCCAGGGGACAGAGCTGTCACCACGCCGCTCCTGTGCTCACAAGAACTACTAGTGTTTGGGTGCCAGGAGCGCTGGGCCAAGTCAGGCGTGTCTCCTACGATGTGCTCAGTGTCCCCTGCCAGTGCCTACCATGGTTGGAGGACATTCATCTTAGCTTAGACAGTTTCCCACTGGAACCTGGCTATTAGAGACCTTAACAAATAAAAGGCCACAGCATACAGCCTTAGGGGTTCCAACCCTCGATTACGGAGCATTTAAAGTGTCAGTTTCCTCGTCTTGCAGCATCATTATGCAGGAAGCAAAGGTGGCAGAAGTGGCAGGTGCCCCTTCACCACTGTGCCATGAGGCCTGGAGCAAGGCGGTGACAGTCCCGCCGAGTGAAGGCCCCTCCCCACACGGCCTTCACGCACCTGGTCGCACTGAGCTTGTCACATGACAGCCCCGGGGACTGGTAGCTCCAGGTCCCACCCAGCTAATCCTGGTCCACCGCCCCAGCCCACACTGAATGCCCACTGACAGGGCAGCCTTGCCCTAAAACACACAAGCACCGCCTCCCAGGCCATTGCATCCCAGTGCAGAACAAGAAATGTGCAGAGAGCAGAATCCAGGAGGCCCTGGGAGGTGATCTTGGGGCCCTTTGCCTCTCTCAGCCTTACAGAGAGGAAAATCCTGGCTCAGAAACAGAACCAGTTTAGCACCCTCCTTCCCCACCGTCCTGGTACTCAGGCTGTGGCCCGGCCCATGTCAGTGTGTCCAAAAGACCTCACATTCAAAACCTCCATTAGGCCAGCCAGCGTGGCTCAGTGGCTGAGCGTCAACCGATAAACCAGGAGGTCACGGTTTGATTCCAGGTCAGGGCACATGTCCGGGTTGCGAACTGGATCCCCAGCGTGGGGTGTGCAGGAGGCAGCCGATCAGTGATTCTCTCTCATCATTGATGTTTCTCTCTCTCTCTCTCTCTCTCTCTCTCCCTCTCCCTTTCTCTCTGAAATCAATTTTTTAAAAAATTTGTTTTTAAAATAGGGGGAGCTCTACAGTCAGACTGTGGGTTGAAATCCCAGCTCTGCTCAGTATGTAATCCTGAACCATTTATTAATAGTAACTGTGCCTCAGTTTCCTCATTTGCGGAATGGGGGAACATAATCGCACCTGGTATGCACCTCATAGAGCTGCTATGAACATTAAACGAGATGATCACAGTGCTTGCCAGAGCACCTTGTACAGAGTGAGGACTCGATAAACAATATCAGTTATCATCGTCATCTCAACTCTCCTTCAAGGCTGCATTGCTGGGGGACTCTAATAGGGAATAATGACCATCCTGCTTCTTTCTAATGGTAGCATCCCTCCCCACTAATTCCAGGCCTCAGGCAAAAATCAGGCCAGACCCAGGCACTGGGAAGAAAAAGACAGTGATTACTAGAGACTTGGACGGTGATTTAAGGAGTCAGGAGACAAACAAGCAAATGGATTTTAAGGACAGTCATTTAAGGAGGACTGTTCATGCTTCCAAGGTCCTGCTGATGCAAAAAACAAACAAACTGTAAAGCATATTGTTAAGCTCATTTAAAACACACAGGACGCTTATGCCAGGAATTTCTCTCACCGAAACCCTTGCTTCAGGGCACAGGTAAATATTGTGTAAGTATGTCACTGCAGCATCATATTAGATAGATATGTCAATGCACATACAACACATACATAAATGCATGCACAACTGACCACAGAAACATGTCACACCTGTGCAAGGTGCCATGGGACCCCAGACAACTGACCGATGGCTGGTTTTCCCTTTTCCGAGATATTTACTCTAGGGCCTAGAGCAGGGGTGGGCAGCCCCTGGCACGCATGCCAAACATGGCACACCAGTAACTTTTGCTGGCACGCGAAACCCTCTCTTATAATCTTCCATTTACAATTTTTTTCTTAATGTCAACTTTTTTATTTTTCAGATAAATTCAGTGTAGGTGCATCTTAGATAAATAAATAATTTTACATAACAAGTTATCTTAAAGACCATAGACATGGATTGACCAGAGAGGGGAAGAGCAATTTCTATGCCTCTGCCTTAACTCTCCCTGCCTTCCTAGATCCGACCAGTGTTTTGGTTTCATCCACATACGCTTGTGAATCTTTGTTCTCAGTGATGAATTTTGTTAAGTCTCGTAATAGGAGTAGCCTGACGGATGAAAGTAGTAGCTCGTGCATATCTCTGAAGGTCACGAAATATAAACCTGATGTAAAATCTCTGTCATCAGTGATGCAGCAGCAAAAGTCCCACTGATAATATCAAACGGAGTCATAAAGCTTTCTGTCGGACTATCAGTGTACATGTATACATTAAAAAACAAATGTACTTTTCATCATCATATACTGTGTTTTTGGCGCTCGAATAAATTTTATTATTTCTTCAAGGTTCTTCACATACGTACACCTTAAGAGATATCAAGTAGATGTAACATGTTCTCAAAAAATTAGGGTTGGCACGGAGAAGAATTTTGAGTCAGAGATTCTGCTGGTTTTGGCACGCACTCACAAAAAGGTTGCCCACCCCTGGCCTAGAGTCTAGGTGTCTCAGCTGTGCTGAGGACGCAGCGTCCTTCAGATCCGGGCACTGAGCTGTCCCAACGCTTTGTAAGTGAGCAATAAAAATTCTCCAAGGAGCATGCTCGGGGTTAGCACTGCTGACCTCTGGGAAGCGAAGGGGCTTCCTCCTCCCCCTCCTTCTCCTCCTCCTTTTTTTAAACTTGGAAAACACCTGAATTTTTAGACATTCCACAGTGTGACTAGAGATGATACATCAAAATTCTCTCGACCAGGGTTCCTCAGCTTGGCACACTGACACTTGGAGCTGGATGATTCTTAGAGGGGGGGGGGGGGGGGAGATCCTGTGTATCAGGGGGTGTTCAGCAGCATTCCTGGCCTCTACCCACTGGACGCCAGTTGTGACAACCCAACATGCCAACTGTCCCCTGGGGAGCAACATGGCCCCTGGTGGAGAACCACTGTTCTGCCCAACAGATTAGCTACATTAAACACATGATTCCATGATGAGCACACGCGGTCATTACAGCTCGGGCCACCTGGGCCCCGTCGCCTTTCCGAGCTCGGGAAGCATTTATGAGAACCCACGCCCATCACCAGGGCCTCTGAGGCTTCCCGAGTCCGACCCCAGCTGCCTCCACATCGCCCTCCGCCTTTCCTCTGTGCACCTGGTGACCTGCCAGGGCTCCTCTGTGCGACTAGCTCACATTCAAGGTCAATTTAGAAAAAGAAATGACTCCTATTCTGATTTTTTTAAACACAGAAATAACTTTCAGAATCTCTCTTTTTTTTTTTTTTCCCTACCAACTACTTTAAAAATCAGAAGTAAAACTGTTTTAGCCCTGGCCGGGTGGCTCGTTTGGTTGGAGCATCGTCCCATACACCCAAAGGTGGCAGGTTCAATCCCCGATCAGGGCACGCATGGGAGACAACTGATGTTTCTCTTTCACATCGATGTTTCTCTCTCTCTCTCTCCTTCCTCTCTCTAAACATCTCCTCAGGTGAGGGTTGGAGAAGAAAAAAAAAAGTAAAACCTTTTTAGATGCTCACAGTTAAGTGAACACAGTAATACACTGGTCTGACGATGGTTTTAAGGAAGTTACATCTTAAGTGTTTGAGCTTAATTGCTCCCGAATTCATTCCTCCATGTCCTGAAGACAAATGCTCTCTGGTTTTGTCTCTTTGTCTCCTTCTGTTTTATGTCTTTGGCCACGAGAACCTTAGAGCACCTTCTGGCCTAAAAGAGCGAAGCAGAACAGGACCCCTGGGTGCCTGGGCACAAGCATGAAGACAGCACAGAGCAGAGACTGTCTGTGTGGCCCCTACAAGGATGCTGACACTCTAGGTACCCCCATCACTCACTTGAAATTGACATTTAAAAGGCTTTCATCTGTGTTTATGGAGTTGCAAAGGACATCATTTCTGGCGCATAAATATTGGTGTGTTTACACAGAACTGTTTGACCAGCCATTCATCTGTATCTAAACAGCACCAGGACTTGACCCCCACTGTGATCCCCCTAAAAATTCCTACCAGCGGAGCTGTGCGCTTATGTTCCTCGCGAGTTCCTGTCCGTGGGTTCTACTCTACACACACCGGATGCACAGGCGGCCTCTTCAAAAGTCAGAAAATCTGTGTCATTCCTTCTCCTCTGGCTTGGATTTAATTACAATTCCCCACAGACTTTTACCCTCGAGCAATTCAGATTTTAGGCTAGAGAGTCTATTATTGAGGTCTTTATCACACCTCCCTTCAATATATTTATATACATTTCAATTCCATTTGTTAAAATTTCCTGTGAGCCTTAGGGCTCTAGCTGCTTAAGTAACGATTTCCTGGATTGAGTTACCATTACAACCATTAGAGGACAGATTCATAACAACAATATAATACATGATTTATCATCGTTAAAGTAAAATATGCTTGGAAATGCACATTTTCACGGATGAGACTGTTTTCTTGGGGTTTTTTTCAACTGTTCCTCTACACGTGGATAAATACTAAGTAGTCGTTCTCTAAGAAAACAGTGAGGCATCAATTTATTTCTAGTTTTCTTTGTCTTGTCTTTTATTTAACAGAAGATGGGGAAAGTAGATATTTTGTTATAATAATGTCATTTTGTTCTCTGCACTCCTTCCAAGTTACAGCCCCAAATCTCATTGTGGCCCATCATGGACATTGCCTCTAAGGGCCTCTCTGCTAACAATTGGATTAGACTCACATCAAAGGGCAGGGCGGCCGAGGAACTGCGCCAGGACCCGCGGGCAGTGATTGGCGATAGCATCCCGCACCTTCTCCTCACCGACACTCAGGGTCCCTCTGCTCCTGTGTGGAGACTGTGCTACCCAGACACACGGAAATCAGGCCAGAACGTGTCTTTCTTTTGTAAAATGGAAGAGGGCGACTGAGCAAGGGGCCTGGGAAAGGAGCGCCAGCCATCAGTCAGGGCCTCTCTGGCCGGGCAGCTCTGAGAAAGAGGACAAAACCGGGAGCCGAGGACCCGGATCTGACTCTGTTAAAACAGGAGGAAGGACTACATCCCGATCAACCAAAGGAAAAACCCCGGTCACACACCTAGTGATGGGACTCACGGCCGGAATACACAGCACCGCCATGGCATGCTCAGACCCGAAATCGGAATCCCAATTCATCCAGCCTCCGGGTCTCACTCGGGGCTCGCAGGAGATGTGGGCTGGGTGTTGGATTATAGTAGGAATTATGGTGAATGCCATGGTGACTGTGCTTACAAAAAGGCAGCCTGGCCGGCGTGGCTCAGTGGTTGAGTGTGTCGACCTATGAACCAGGAGGTCACGGTTTGATTCCCAGTCAGGGCACATGCCTGGGTTGTGGGCTCGATCCCCAGTAGGGGTTGTGCAGGAGGCAGCCAATCAATGATTCCCTCATCAGTGTCGTTTCTATCTCTCTCTCCCTCTCCCTTCCTCTATGAAATCAATAAAAATATATATTTTTCAAAAATACAAGGCATTCTGGGCGTGCTGAATTTACAGGTGCCATTACTTGTCTGGGATTCGCTGTTACAAACTATTCCAACCTCACAAGAAAGTTGGGAGAAGACAGATGAAAGAGATCAGCAAAATGTCAATAATGACTGAAGGCGGCTGGCGGGTACCTGGCGCGCATAGAACTCTCTGCACTTTTCTACATGTTTGAAGATGTCTATGTCAAAAGGTCTTTTACAGGGAAGAGGAGGAGAGAAAGAGAAGTTGAATTAGTGCCCACAAAGCCCTGTGCTAGGCCCTTCCCAAATGTTATCTTGTTTTACAAGTTCTCCGCCAGCTGCCCAACAAGCTCCTTTCGCTGTCTAAAGAGAGGCGGGGCCTTAAATACACGGGAATAAACCGGGTCGGTGATAAAAGGGAGCCCCTAGCACCCGGACACCAGAGATGCATCCTGGTCACATGGGGAGAGACCGGAAAAACCCGTCAGCAGAGAAATGTCAGAGTAAACGCGCCTCAGTTTACATTCCTCCTATAACATGCCACTTACCCCTGCAGCGAAGCCAAGACTTCCATCTAGGATCCGCCTCTGCAAATGAAAACAGGACGTTTCAGTTTCTAAGGGATAATTCCTCGGACGACCGGGAACCATAACCCCTGAGAGAGCCGCGTGAATGAAGACCGGCCCACACCTGGATCAAATCCTCCTGAATACGAGCCTTTATAAAATGGGCCAAAAATCAGCTGGGGGGAATGTTTAACCTCCCATCCATCCCACAGCCAATCAGAGTCTTCTTCCAGGGCGGCCCACCTGCACTGGCCCACGTGCTGCCTCTTCCTTTCTCTGTGAATTATGACTGTGGGCCTTTAGTGAGCCGCTGGCCTCCAAGATAGAAATTGGCAAGTGTTGGCAAGGAGCATGCAGACCAAACAAAACCCTCCCAGGCTGCCGGTGGGGGTGCACACTGGCACAGCCGCTGGAGGTGACCGCAGGCACACCCTGTGACCCAGCGGTGCCACTCCTGAGCCACTGCCTAACAGGAACACACACTCAGGTCACCAAGCACGTGTACAGAAATGCTCCTGGCAGCACTGTTTGTGAGAGCCGGAAACTAGAAACTACCCAAGTGGGTACATCATTAGGATACAGTCACACAACAGAATACCATACGGCAATGAGAACACACACAAAATATATATGGATGGAGTGCACAGTCAGTCAGGGACGGCCAGGACACTGGGAAATAAATGGGGTGAAATCAGCCAGACACCAAGAGTGCATACTCCGTACTGTATTTTTCCAATTGTAAGACACCCCCCACTTTTCCAACCCAAAATTAAGAAATCAATATTTTAAACATTTTTCGGGTTTTCCTCTTAAGGCCTTTTTCTTTTTTGGCATCTTAAGGAGTTGTTCTTCCTGTTTTCTCCACTGTCTGATCATATGCTCAGTGGGAGGAGGTCCAAATTGTCTCTCTGCAGCTCTATTTCCAAGCTCTCTTGCACAGCTGAGTACATTCAGTTTGAATTTTGCAGAGTAAGACAATTGCTTACCGGTGTTTATCTTTTTATTTTTTGACATCTTTATGAGCTCAGAATGCTCCGGTCCCTGTTGCATTTGCACACTCTCCATCTCCACCTTCAATTATGGCATCAGCTGACGTCGGTAACAATAAGGCACATGATTGGAGGAAGCCTGTTTGACAAGGTATGGGCAGCTACGCACCCACACAGCTCCCTCCTCGGCTGACTTCTGTGTATAAGACGCCCCTAGATTTTTAGTCTAATGATTTTAGAAAAAAATAGCATCTTATACACTGAAAAAATACGGTATGTGACCACTCCGTTTATATAATGTAGCAAAACAGAGAAAACAACTCTGCTGTTGGAGGCCAGGAGAGGGATTGCCTTTCACTGGAGGTTGGGGTGTAGGTCGTGATTGAAGGGGAACCTTGCCCTAGCTGGTTTGGCTCAATGGATAGAGCATCAGCCCGCAGACTGAAGGGTCCGGGGTTCGATTCCGATCAAGGGCACATACTTCGGTTGCAGTTTGATCCCCAGCCCTGACCAATCAATGTGTCTCTCTCACATCAACGTTTCTCTCTCTCTGTCTCTCCCTCTGCCTTCCACTCTCTCTAAAAATCAATGAAAAAATATTCTCAGGTGAGGATTAACAAAAAAAGAAAAAGAGTGGCCTAAATTAGGGATAGAATCTACAGCCATGTGAACACCTTACAGGCATGTTGAGGTGTTACTTATCCGACCCAGAAGGTTCCCATCAGGACTGGGTAACAAGAGCCGTCTGGCCGGTCATCTCCAGCCACGAGCAGCCTCGTCCCCGCTCTGGGTGACTATGGGGTGGATGGAAGGCTTTGACCCCGGTGAGCATACAAACAACATTCTTCACTGTAGGCAGCTCCATGACATGAACCAAGTTCATCTAACCAACTCATGTGATCAAGCCAGACAGATCTAATGAAGAAGTTAGGGAAACAGACACAACAAAGAAGCCAGGGAAACGCATCCTAGCAGCATTCATCTGGATCTTCAAAGGAGAAACATTGCACCTTTTTAAAGTCAATAAACCTGTTATTCCACTTTTAGATATTTATTTCAAGGAACTAATCACATGTGCTCAAAGATTTGTGTTCATCATAAGACTCTTCCTAAAAGCAAGGAAGAAAGGCCATAACCCAACGGCCGGGCAGTTGAGGACTGGGTAAATGAATCGCAGTACATCTTTATAACAGGATACTACATGGCCATTTAAAGTAATCAAAATAATGAAAGTCATCAAAGAAACATTTAGGGATATGAGGGATGCTTACGATGTCAAATGAGGGAAGCTGGTTATGAAACATTATATACAATTTGATCCCTGTTCATTAAAGAAAATAGACACGTATATTACTTAAGCATACTCTAATACAATTGAACATATCTGAGCAAATATGCTTTTTCTTTCTACGAAGTAGGATGAGAAACTTCCTAAAGTATTTCTTTAAGCTTTTCTATATTTGACAAGTTTTCTAGAATTAAAACATTATTTTTTTTTAAGTCAGGAAAACAAATGCTGAGTGAAGCTACACTGATGGTAACAGAGGCTGGTGTCTGAGTGTCTCCTCTCTCAAGTGATCCTCACCGCACCCCCATGTCAGTTGAGTGAAAACAGGGGTTTGTGCAGGAGGACGGAGTGTACCCTGTGGACTCACACCTATTGTGGCCTTTGTCTCCCCAGGCCGTGCCCCTCCCCACTCTCACGCACCCTCCTGTGCAGAAGGGTTAGCAGAGCCCACCCGAGCCTGCACCCTCCATCTCCTAACCCTAAGGGTGGGTCACGGTGCCTGCTTCCTCCTGCAACTCTGAGATTCTGAGAGTAGCGGTGGCCAGTGCCCAATAAGAACCTGAGTCTGCCCGGCCGGCATGGCTCAGTGGTTAAGCATCGACCTATGAACCAGGAGGTCACGGTTCAGATTCCAGGTCAGGACACATGCCCAGGTTGCAGGCTCCATCCCCAGGAGGGGGTGTGCAGGAGGCAGCTGATCAATGATTCTCTCATGTCACTGATGTTTCTATCTCTCCCTTCCTCTCTGCAATCAATAAAAATACGTATGTTTTTTAAAAGGAACCCGAGTCTCTAATGGGCGTCCCTGGATAGACATGGAAATGGTCCTGGGGAAGGGCCACCGCGGGGCAGGGCGGCAGGAGCCTGGGCTCGCAGGTCTCCAGAGTCTGCCTGTCTTTCCTCGCTGAGCCTGCCGTGTGTCCTTGCACTGTCAGGAGCGTTAGCCACGGGGACAACCACATGCTGAGTCCTGTGGGTCCTCCCAGTGAGTCAGCGGACGAGTGGGTGGTCTCGGGGGACGGCCTGTATGCCTCCGCACAGGGAAAGGGCTCAGCAATTCCTCCTCCTGACCAGCTCCAAAGGGGAAGGGGCCCTCTGGGATGGCTCCCCACTTCTGAAGAGCCCCACTTGCCACACGGGGCTGCGAGGTCCTACTCATCACAGTGCTGCCTTTAACTCGGATCCTGATGGTCAGCTAGACCCAGTGAGAGCATCTCAGGCCTCAGCTTCTCAAAGCAAAAGAAACTGGTAGAGGTGACAACCTGGGCTGTTCTGCCCCAGGGAGCCCAGGAGCAGGACCGGGAGGGGTCAGGTAACCTGGTACCCTGTCCTCTGGCCCCTGGCGGCTCCCATTCCGGGACTGGCTTTCGAATGTTTCACTACCTGTGGACAGTAACCTGGGAGCCAGACTGTGTGCTGGCCTCCAGCCCACCCGCTGGGGAGGGAGGAGGTGCAGGGGGAGGTCTGATCTTATCGCTGACATGGATACCTGCTGAACTGGTCTCTAACACCATGACTCGCTCGCCAACTTCCCAGACACGGTTTAGTTTCCAGATCCGCCTCACAGCGTGTTTAACTAGATCTGAAATCACTGACGCCTTAGCACGCCTACAATTTCGAAGATTGCCGTCATCAAGTGATCCGTGGATGGCGCTGGGCTAGGGGATGGAGGGAGCAGAGGGTTGAAGAAGAGGAAGGAATTCAGGCCCAGGAGGTGGGCATGGGCTGGGGAGGAGAGAGGTGGGGCATGTGGAATGGGGGAGAGGGGGAGTGGGTTCTGGGTGAGGGTGCGGTGAAAGGGGTATGTGTGGAGGGGTAGGAGTGTGGGAGGGAGAGAAGATAAGGGGAGGGACAGATGTGAAGGTACAGGGGTGCATGAGTGGGTGGGGCATAAGGCTGAGTAAAAACAGGTGGGAGTGGGTGGACAGGCGTGGGGTCTGTAGGCCCACGGTGAGGAGGGTCTGAGTGTATTTATCCCAAAGCGGGGGCGGAGGGAATGAGGAGGCCTGGATTTGGAGTGAGAGAGGGGGGGACAGATACCCTTCCTCTCCCCACCGTCTCTCCAATCATCCCAGCGAACTCAAGGCCACAGGGCAGGGCAGTTACCCCTCCCCCACCCCCCTACTGTTCTTCAGCGCGCACTGCCACCTGCACCAGGCCTGGGAGGAACTGATGGAGGACAGAAACCGGGCAGGGGCTCCAGGAGGCTGAATCCCTGGCCTCTCGCTCCCCACTCCCTGGAGTCAGGGGGGAGAAGCAAGTGATCAGGGACACCTGCTCTCCAGGCCTGGGAGCGACAAGGAGGGCAAATGAGAGGAGAGAACAGCATCACCCACAACCAGAGGCGTGGCCACCCCGCTGTGCGGGCGCAGGTGCTCCAGAGCCTGCTGAGTCCCATGAACTTCCAGAACCCAAACAGGACGACTCACCTGCCCACTAGAGAATATGAACACCAGAGCCGCCCCGGCGGCCGTCAGCCCCCAGGTGAAGAGGGTCCCCAGCAAGGCCTGGAACACAGCGCTGTGGCCTCGGAGCATGCTGGATACGGCTGTGTGCAGAGGAGCGAGAGGGTCAGTGCCCGCAGTGCCCGCGGTCCCTTTGGGTGACTCGCACGTGTTCTGAGTTCTGACCCCCTCCGCCTGAGCTGGCGTGTCTGGGCTGGTGTATGCACCTGTCCACCACGCATCCCTCCGTGAAATCATCTAACTCTGGAAGCAGAGATGTGGGGACACTGAGGAGACCATGAACGAGGTGACGACACTGGGAAACAGTTCCCGAGAAGCTCCAAGAATGTGGATTATGAGCTGGAGGAAGGGAGGGTCTGAGGGCGGCCTGCCCTCCCATTCTGCCTGTTCCTCCTGCCCTTGCAATCTAATCAAGGTGCATGTATTACTATCCAGCTCCCGGGAAGTCCGGGCCCCAGGCGTGGGGTCTGTAGGCCCATGGTGAGGCGGGTCGGAGTGTGTCTTGATTAGAATCATCAGTTCTCTCTTCTCCAAATACAGGTGACTAGCTCAGGTTCCTTCTAGAAAGTCATCCACTAAGCCCTGATCCAACCTTCCACAGCTCCCGTGGCCTGCCAAGGACACACTCCCCTGACTGACCTTCAACAAGCCCACAGACAATTCAAGCCTGTGTTTCCAACACCCGTATGCCCTGCGTGGGCACCAGCTCAGCTGAATTATTGATGGCACCTGGGACAAGCCCCCGTGGTCCTGCCCCAAGTCTCTCTTCACACGGTTCCTTCCCAGAATCCCTTCTTTCCCAACCTCCAGCCATCGCATCCAGGGTACCTTCTGTGGCCCACCTACTGCCAACTTCGATTCCACGCTTGCCAATCCTCCACTCCCGTCCCTGCACGCATCTTTGGTGCCTCCTTCATCTTTCACATCATTAACTGCCTAAGAATAGGAACGATGCTTTTCCACAGTTGGCACCCCGTACATACTAGTAAGGCTCTCTGGCACCCGGAAAATGCTTGCCGAATTACTTACGGCACCGTGGACAAGCTTATCTAAACAGGACCCTCAGTGAGGACCAGGAAAGGGAGCCATCAGTGACATGGCCCCCAGCCAACTGCCGAAGCTGCAGTTACACCACTGCCCACCGAGGGACAGAGGGAAGGACCATCCGTGCTTGCGTTTGCTCTGGGAGCCTCCTCTGGACTTGAGCGTGTGTCAGTCCCCGCTCTGCGATGACAGGGAACTGGCCTCTCGCTGCGGAAAGTTACGGGGCGGAGGAACCCACGTGCTGAAAAGCCCTGTGTTCTGCACACAAACATCGGGGCCCAGGGCCGCCTCTCAAAGGGCCCATTCAGCTCCTCCCTGGTCTTCCAGCTCCCACAGGGCTGGGCTCGGCCCCACGGGGCTCAGCTGCCAGGCCCGGCAACCCTGGGCCAAAGACGCTGCCTCTCTCTACTGACCCTGGCAGGAAACTCTGACGGAGGGTGTAAGGGGCCCATGGGCCACGGGGCTCAGCAGCATAACCAGGACTCAACCCCAGGAAGGCTGTGGGTCCAGGGGAGCCCAGTGAGCCCAGGTGAGGAAACCGGGGCCAGGAAACGGCCAAGTCAGTCGGCACCTATAGATTCAGACTGTGTCCCCGCAGCCCAAACAGAACTCAGGATAACGACTGACCAAACAAAGAAAAAGAAACTGGAACAACTTCAAGACCCAGAGTTCAGGAAGTGATTCCCCTGCCCCGGGAGGCCTGGCCAGGCCCGCGGAGAGTCCCAGGGGAACAAAGACTTTCTCCAGCAGGTAGACCAGTAACACTGTGGGGACAGGGCGTGTCCGCGCCCGGCACCTCAACAGCAGCTTCCACAATGGGGCTCCGTCTTCCTGGGAGCTGGATGCTAAGTCATGACCCTTGATTAGACTGCAAGGGGGGTATTCTCTGCTCACCCCAACTTTAAAGGTGCCCACACCACCCCAGGGGTGCGCACTCTCCTACAGTCAGAGTTAGGGGTGGGCTGATGGGGATTTCTTTCTTTTCTCTCCTTGTTGTTGCCCTGCTTCTGAGAGTCGAGAGTCGGCTGCAAGATGCTGGCCACGCTGCAGAGGTGGAAGGGCACTTAGGGGAAGTGCACACAGCGCCGGACCCCGCAGGGGGGTCCACAGAAGTGACTGGGGCTGGGGCTGCTGTGACTGGAACGGTGTGGTCGGCAGGGCCGCTGACCCCGGGGAGTGGGTTGGAAATGCACAATCCCAGGCCGGCTGCACCTGAACCAGAGTCCCGGTCAAGTTCAGGAGGCGCACTGACCCCCAGGGCCGGTGAAGGGGGCCAGAGCAGCGGAATCACAGCCACCTGGGCTCCCAGGACCGCAGGGGCCCCACTGGCTGCAGGGTCCCCGCCGTGAAGCTGGGTGAGGGGGGGTCCTGGAGAAGGGAGGCAGGTCCACACCCTCCAGCCGGCCCCCCTCTCCCTCCTCTGCCACCTGCCGACGCCGCCGGCTTCCCTCCAGGCCCCTCCGGTCCCCAGGGCACTCCCTTCCCAACTCCGCGGGGCCTGCCAAGTCCCACGCGCCGGCCCGATGGCCCCGGCCCCCGCCCGCCGGCGCCGAAGGAGAGAAAAGCCGACTCACTAGGCTGCCCTCTCACGCCCCCACTCCACTGCCATCAGCCCCGCTGCGGCTCGCCGGCTCCACCGCCGAAGTCACTTCCTGCTTCCCTCCCGCACACGTGTCCCCGCCGCAGGCCCCGCCCCGCGGCCGTGACTGGCAGGTCCCGCCGGAAGAATAAATTCTCTGGTTCACAGCCTCCTGCGGGCTCGGGAACAGGTCGGGCGGGTAGAGCAGAGCCTGAGGCCAAGCGCCTGGAGCGTTCCGCAGTACAAGCCACTGCAGTCTTATCGGAAGCCACAGAATCCCAAGGAAACAGACTCTGGAACGTCCCTGACATCATGCCCTGAGGGAGCGGATCAAACGTGTTGGGGAGGGTCTGGGGGTGGGGGTGCAGGAGGGGATGGGGGGGCGGGGGAGGCTGGAATCTCCCACCATCAGCATCATTCTCTAGGTCTCTGGCCCTCAAACCACAGCTCCCAGCAGAGTCACCAGAAGGATGTCAAAATGCAGAAAGCTAGCCCCACCGGCGTGGCTCAGTGGTTGAGCATCGACCTATGAACCAGAAGGTCACAGTTAGATTCCCGGTCAGGGCACATACCCCAGTTGTGGGCTTGATCCCCAGTAGGGGGCTTGCAGGAGGGAGCTGATCAATGATTCTCTCTCATCATTGATGTTTCTCTCTCTCTCTCTCTCCCTCTCCCTTCCTCTCTGAAATCAATAAAAAGACATTAAAAAAAGAACAAACACACAGAAAGCTAGCACCCTGAGAGGTTCCGGTTCTGGAAGTGTGGGTGCGGCCCGAGGCTTTCTGTTCTGAACTAGGGTCACTCTGAGAACCAGGGCCCAGGTCAAGAGCGTTGCTCTCTGAGCCTTCTATAAAAAGACCAAAGGGCACCGCTGCTGGATTTAGCCAAAAATTAAAACAGGATGCTTGGTTAAATTTGCATTTCAGATCAACAACAAACAATGTTTTCGTGTCAGTATGTGCTGTGCAGTATTTGGGACACACTGTGCTAAAAAACATGTCATATTTGCTGTTCATGAGAAATTCGGATTGAGTGTGACATCCTGTGTTTTCTCTGACGACCCTGCCAGTGGGTAACGTGGGCGGAAGTATGGCCCCTGATCACAGTGGCCATGACCGGAGGGTCCAATAGGAGCAGGCCTCTTTTGCCCAGTCACTCACACTGATGATGGCACCACATCCATATACTGTGTCCGGATGATGGCGTGGTGACCGTCAGACCTGGGAGAGAGCCAGACCGGCTGTGCTGGTCAGCTGTGGCTGCCGTGAGAAAGTTCTGTAGTGTATAAGCTACCCAGTCTGCAGATTTTGGTACTGCCAGTCCCGGGAGGGACACAGCAGACACCTGCTGGGGGAGCCTAGGATTTGGGAAGGAGGAATCCCAATTCCTAGTGGGAAGGAGCAACTAGGCAAGAAGAAAGCAGGGCCCCCTCAGGAATCAGAAACCAGCCGGCCAGTACCTGAGGTTTCCGGTTTTCCAGGGGCCTATGAAATGATTAAAACAATAAAAAATATTGTATCTTGGACTAAAAAAAAAAAGCTGTAGCAATTTAAATTAATAAATGTTTAACTCAATGCCTATTAAACCTTGTTAATTGTTGACTTTGGTATTCATAAAAATTTAATTATGTTCGGAAAACAATCTGAGGCTTAGCTTTTCTCACTTCGAGAGAACTCCTTACTATGCATAATAATGGCCAAGAAACCCAGCCAATCGTAAATTAAACAAGCTTAGAGCCAAATCATTTCAAAAGCGAAATTATTAAAATCTGATTATTTTTATGGGAGGAGGGAAGGACTGGATGTGGCACGAGAGAGTGTTTTAACATGCTTGGTGCACGCCGGGGTGAGATCTCCAAAAAGCAGGGGTTCTTTAGGGGCCTTCAACGATCTGAAGAGGCCCCAGGGAACACGGAAGGAGGCAGGCTTCCTCTCACCGGGAACCCACGGAGGGCAGGATGGTGGGGAGGGAAGCCCCCTCAAGCACAGAAGAGAAGGCAGGGAGGTGGTCCCTCAACCGTCTATGGTCAAAAAGAGGAGACCTCAAGGCTCTCCAGACCCCCCTCAGACTAAGCTGGGTGACAAGACCAGGACTGGGAATGTGGCTGCTGTAATGAGTTCATCTGATTAGTCCTGTGTAGTTGATTGAATGGTGGCCCCAAAAAAGATCCTAACCCCTGACACCTATGGATGTGTCCTTACTTGGGGAAAGGGTCTTTATGGGTGTAATTAAAGATCTTGAGATGAGATCTCCCTGGGCTAGCAGTACCTAAGTCCTATGGCACATGGACTTGTAAAAAAGAGAAGGGGAGAAGGCAGGACACAGCACAGGAGGCCATGTGAAGACAGAGGCAGAGATGGAAGTGATGGGGCCACAAGGCAAGGAATGATTGGAGCTGGAATAGACAGGGAAGGATTCTTCCTTAGAGGAGAGAGAGAGAGAAAGAGAGAGAGAGAGAGAGAGAGAGAGAGAGAGAGAGAAAGGCAGGCAAGAGGGAGGGAGGAAGCCATCTCTCTGTGCTAATGGGAACTATCTCAACCTAACAGGCAATTCAGCTCATGAAACCCGACAACCAGGGGTCTGTGCTGCCTGTCACTACTTGAGCCAACTAAGCAGAGACAAGGTTGAATCATATATGAGCGTTTATTCCAATCCTGCCGGCCGTACGGGAGAGCGGCAGGTCATCCACAGAAATCTGCTCCCCTCCCCATAATCCAGCTGCTTATATTGGGTAGAAGGACACAGATTACATGGGAAAGTAAGTATTACAGGCATGGGGAAGTAAGCCAGGTATAATGATTACGGGTTACAGGCAACGTGGGTTTGGGGCGGGGGCAGGGAGACCTGCAAGAGAGGATAATACAGAAAGCGTCACACGCAAACAATCATTTACCTAATTTAACGGCATGATGGAGTCTCCAAATCGCAGGGTGCCCTCTGAGCTTGCTAATGGGGTTGGCCCGTCAGGGTGATTTCCCAGGGATATGCCTAATACAACGACTTAAAAGATGGGGGGAAAGATATTGATCACTCTAACGCTGCACAAAAGGATAATTCAACAAATTACAGAACATAAATACAGTGGGCTTCACGCAGGGCATCAAAATGATAAATACCCTCACAGCATAGGAAATACCAGTATTAATGATACTGTATTTTGTGGAAAAAGCAATAAACAAAATGTCATTTGTTATTACAATGGTAAAAAAATGCATGTTACAGAAGACTGAAAGGGAATTCTAGAAGTTAAAGCAGTTGAGACATGGGATGATGAGAGTGTAGAGGTTTTTCCCTTTCTATAATATTATGTCCCTTTCATAATTTTAAAGTATGCTAATGAGGTGTAAAAGAAGGTGAATATAGAAAACAAGGCTCATTGGGCTGAAGTAAAAAGACCTCAAGTCAGTATTGGAACTCCTGACTCTCAGCCCAAGATTCTCAGTTAACAAAAGAAAGGCCCAAGTATATATATGGGTAAAATAGCACCATGTTAGAAAAACTCGCCATCACCCTAATATGTGTGGCTTTCGTTCACTCTGGAAACGCCCACAGTACTGTGTTAAGGCTATACTTTCAGGGATCATTTCTATAGTTCGTTACTAGAGAAGTTTCTCTGATTGTGTAGAGCACCGAAAACCATGAGGAGGAGGCACAGTGTTCTCTCCTGAGCATGAAGCTGGCTCTTGGTGTTGCTTCTGCAACTGTCACTTGCCATTGATGATCGTTCTTGTCTTCCTTTGGGAGGGCAAGAGGGAGAGGACGCAGTCTGAGTGGTTTCTTTAAAAAAAGAAAAAGAAAAAAAGAAATGCCCACCCTCGCCAGTTTGGCTCAGTGAATAGAGCATCGGCCTGCAGACCAAAGGGTCCCGGATTCAATTCCGGTCAGGGGCATGTACCTCGGTTGCTGGCTCATGCCTGGCCTGGGCCCTGGTTAGGTCTCGTGCAGGAGGCAACCAATCAATGTGTTTCTCTCATATTGATATTTATTTCTCTCTATCTTTCCCTCTCTCTTCCACTCTCCCTAAAAATCAATGGAAAAATATCCTCGGATGAGGATTAACAAAAAAAAGTAAAAAATAAAAATAAAAGAGATGCTGTGCTTATATCCAGAGCCACTTGGATGTTTCAAACACCCGGCTCTTTAGAAAGCCAGGTTCCCTTAAAAATTTCCACGATTTGTTTTAATCAATCACTTCCCCAGCATTTGCTTCACCTCATTAGCTCTTCCACAGGCCAGCTGCAGAATGAGGTACGCAGTCTCCTTATCACAGGAACCAAAGCCCTAAGGAAGGGCCCTGCCTCCCCCACCCCCAGCCCCCGCCCCCAGGAGCCACAGGGCCTGCCTGTCACGTCGCTTGCCTCCCAGTTTCATAGACAGATGGTTGGCGGGGCTTTGATTCAGACAGAACATCTGAGCCCTGAGATGCCCACAGATGTGTGTGCCCCCATCACCTACCAGAACGTCTCAAATGCTCCCCAGATACAGCCCGGGAACCACAGGTCCTCCTCGTCCTGTCAGCCCCAGAAAAATACAAAATACAGGGCCCTGGACACCGACCCAGCTGCCGTCACGGGGACACCTGACAGGTGGACTTCGGAATGTTGTCTCCCAAGGTGCCTGCTGGGGTTGAGAGGACGTGCCTCGTTCTTCCAGAACCTTCTATAGCCGTGGGGAAGCACTATGACTTGTTAATACTAAAATCTGCTTTGTATTCATTTTAACAAGCATCAGTTATCTAATAAGTAATCATCTCTCTGCTCACTATAAGTCACCTATTATTATTTCTCTAATAATGATATTTGTCCAAAAAAATCGTTTGCGTGTTTTCAAATAAACTATGTTAAGTGCGAATTAATTCTTGGCCCTGGTCAGGTAGCCCAGTTGGTTAGAGCGTCGTCCCCCTATGTCAAGGTTGTGGGTTCGATCCCCAGTCAGGGCGCACACAAGAATCAACCAATGAATGAATAAATAAGTGGAACAACAGATCAGAGTTTCTCTCTCTCCCCTTTCCTCTCTCTCTCTCTCTAAATACCAATCAATAAATAAAAGAATTAATTGTTCTCCCCATTTTTAATCATCAAAGACATGCGCATGTAAGTACCAACCAGAGCTCCGGATCAACACGAGCCGCCAGCCACCGACCCAAGAGGCTGGCACTCCCACTCCGGCCCAGAGCAAAGAAGCTGGACTGAATCTGCCTTTGCCTCGTTTGTTCTTGGGAACATTAGCAAATGATGAACACACTACCAGGCGGTCCCTCCAGCTCAGGAACCCCAAGCTGGGACTCCGGCTGCAGGGGGTGGAGCATAAGAGAAACACACAGCCCTTGGCTCGGAGAAACCAGGAAAGCAATAATGTCAATACATCACGCAAACCAGGTAGCTGTGTGAGTAGCTCCCAACCCTGCCCGTTGCCGTTCTAACAGGGACGCGAATTAGGTTTTCCAACCTAAAGGGAATTGTAACAAATGTGTGCGCTCCCTCTGGTGAGTAGAAGAGACAGTAAATATTTGTCAAACAAATGAGTGGTGACCTAGGTTTTTTTGAGACTTACTTTTTGCAGGGCACATTCCCAGACAAGACTTCTGGCACGTGATCTCACAAAAACCCCTAAACGCAGAAGTGACGGACGAAGTAAGTGCAGCTGCTGCCCCAGGAGGCTGCTGAGCCTGGGGTGACAGGGCTGGAGGGGGTTCTGGGGAGGAGCTCGCTCTAAGATGGTCTCCCTTCTAAAGTACTTATTCATTCTCTTCTCTCCAAGTGGCTTCCCCGTGTTTGAAACTTTGTCGGGCCAGATGGGTGACTACACAATTGGAAACCAGGGCCACTCGGATTCGATGCAGAAGTCCGAGAGCAGAGAGCGTTGAGGGCTGGAGGAGTGGAGGGGTCGGGAAGGCAGAGAGGAAAGGAGAGGGCTTTCTTGACAGAGAAACCATTCAAGCAAAGGCCCAGGGGCAGAAATTAACCAGGAGTGTCCGGCCAAGCTCATGGGAACGGGCCAAGCCATGTGGTGGAAGGTTAGACAGTGAGCTCTACTCTGACTCCCCAGCAAACCCCATCTACACAGACCTTCCGTCTAGCACGCTGCCCTTTACTGTATAAAATCCGGGGCCTTTTAAAGAAAAGATCCATGTATATTCGTCACCCACTGAGAATACAAGCTCCTTAAGAGAGGTCAATGGGGGCAAATGGAGACATATGTAATACTTGCAACAATAAAGAATTTTTTTGAAAATGAGTGTAGAAATACCTCAGGCTTTTTGTCTATCAATTACAAAACGTATCTCCTCGAGGGCAAAAACCTGGAGAACTCTACCAGCCAGAAATCCCTGAAAGCTGCAGAGCTGCACGGCCTGCTCAGAGGAGGGGTGCCCCTGGGGTCGGTGGCTACAGGGAGGGGAGGAGGAAAGTGGGGAGGTGGAGGGACCTCTGGCAGGGATATAGGTACCAGCCAAGGATGAGACACACACACAATGTGCCCCGCTATCAGGCCGTGAGGTTTCCTGGCTTCATATCTGCCTCTCTCCCCAGAACAGGAGAGAAACCAAAGCATGAAATAAAAAGTCTTCTTTCAGTCCCCAACGCGATGTGCTCAGAGCCTTCCTCATGAAAGGCCCAGCCAGGCCCTTCCCCTGGGTGACCAACCGTCCTGGTTTCAAAAGCCCAAGGGGTGCCAGAACTGGTTTGGCTCAGTGGATAGAGCATCAGCCTGCGGACTGAAAGGTCCCAGGTTCGATTCCAGTCAAGGGCATGTACCTGGGTTGTGGGCACATCCCCAGTAGGAGATGTGCAGGAGGCAGCTGATCGATGTTTCTCTCTCATCAATGTTTCTAACTCTCTATCTCTCTCCCTTCCTTTCTGTAAAAAATCAATAAAATATATTTATTTTTAAAAAAAAAACCCGAGGGGTTCCCTGAGATGGAGAGGGCTATGCCTGGTTCTTCTAGAACCTTCCACAGCCATGTGGGGAAGCACCATGTGGGGAGGCATGAGACCAAAGCAGGGCTGTTTTGGGGTTTCACTGGAACAGTCTGGACAAACCAGAATGAGTTGGTCACTCTCCATCCCATCACACGTGGGAAGGAGAGCTGACCATTCCTGCCCAGAGCTTTGCAAAGGGTTCTCCCATCATCCAAGTGTAAAAGAATCATAGGAGCCATAATCCCAGTCCCTCCACAGGCTCAGGAACCCCCGGGCCCGGGCAGCACCTTGTGACCCGCTCTGCGACCTATGCACTCACAGCACACGCTTCCCCAGGAACTCCCATTGCTGAGTCTGGTAGAGAAGCAAAATCTCCCCCCGACCTGATGAACCAGAGCCCACACTGTAACCACGTCCCCGGGCTAGTCCTCGCGAGCGAGCGAGCGAGCGAGCGTGTGCTGTTTCTTGTATTGTTTCAAGATCAGGGAAACCACCAGAAGTGCCCAGTGGGTGACAGCTTTTCATTAGCAAGGACAGCATGGCACTGCAGGAAGGCTGGGGTGGGCACTGCCGAGACTGTATTGGGTTTCCTCTCTTCCTTCTCATCTCCAGATCACCAAATGTTTTAAGTGCTTTCCAGGCACACCCACTAACAGACAACCCAGGTTCCCATTCCACGTCTTAACACATCTTTTTTAAACATATTTTTATTGATTTCAGAGAGGAAGGGAGAGAAAGAGAGATAGAAACACCAGTGATGAGAGAGAATCACTGATCGGCTGCCTCCTGCACGCCCCACACTGGGGATCAAGCCCGCAACCTGGGCATGTGCCCTGACCGGGAATCTAACCAGGACCTCCTGGTTCAGAGGTCAACACTCAACCACTGAGCCACGCTAGCCAGACAACATCTTGAAAACAAGAAGCAGGAATACAGTGATTCTCATGACGAATCTACAACTCCTGTAAAATAATTTGTCATTGAGACTTTGCACAGGTTCACACTGACCTTTCACCTAACGTCGTCGTAATCGACAAGTGTTCATAGTCTTTCCACGTGGCCAGGAAGCCTCAATGGGGGACCTGCAAGAGAGGATAATACAGAAAGCCTCACACGCAAACAACCATTTACCTAATTTAACGGGATGATGGAGTCTCCAAATCGCACGGTGCCCTCTGAGCTTCCTGATGGGGTTGGCCCGTCAGGGTGATTTCCCAGGGACATGCCTAATACAACGACTTAAAAGATGGGGGGGGGGGTGAGGGGGGGCTGTCCTTGCTGACAGGATGCCTACTTAGCAGCACCAGGCATCCTCCCACCTCTCCCTGTGGTGACAACCATCAGTGCCTCCAGCCACTGCCCAGGGTCCCCCAAGGGGAAAAGAGCCCCTAGTTGAGAACCACCATCTCAGCTGAAGAAGAGACGCTCTTAAGGCAATAGGGACCGGGGGAGGCATTCGGGCGCTGCTTCCGCCAGGGCAGGGCGCTCATTAAAGTTTCAAAAACTAGGCCAAGCTGATCCCTGCAGGCTCCTGGAGAGAACCATCCGGGTGACCCCGGGCCCACCCGGATGAGGGGACGCTTTCTGTGGATGACACTCATGAGGACAAACAGCCCCTCGGCCTCCAGCTCCACCGCCTGCCCTTCCGCGTTCAGCCGCGAGGTATCATTTAACCCACAGCGCACAGGGAAGACCTAGTCCCTTCGTATCAGAGAGCCAGGCTGAAGGGAGCCCCGGGCTTCTAGCAGCATTAAGGGAAAAAAAAAGACTGGGTCGTTTCTGTAAGAACCACAGAAAGAAACCGTCTGGCTCACTCCAGAGCCTGGCTAGCATGAGACATAAGACCAAAGCAGTCGGGGCTGTGGCTGCTCCATCCCCTACCGTCCCCATAGCCCCAGGAGGAGATGAACTACTGTATTTTGTTGGTGCAAAGATGCAGGAACCCGCCCCAGCCCCACATCAGCAGGCATCTCGGGAATCTGATGCATCCTGCAAGGTTACAGCTGCCACCAGCGAGGTGGCGGGTGGGAAGCAGCCATCGCACGAGGCAGGATCACTCTCCCCTGTGGGAAAAGCAGGGGCATGAAACTCACAGCGGGCCTGGGAGGTGGGGAAGGCGCAGAGGGGGACTCTCTTGACCCGGGAGAGAGAGTCACGGAGACATGACAGTATAAGCCGTAGAGCTTGGGGCGGTCTGTCTTTTTTTCATCCTTGATAGTTTCCAGAATAATGGTGCATCCTCCCTCGGGTTGGTGGAGTCAATGGAAGGCCGCCGGCTGATGTCCAGCGTGGCTTGGGTCACCGATCTCTCTCGTGATCCAGTGTAAACCCTCTCTCCGGCGAGGAGAGACCACAGTTAGTCACTCTCTTCCACGCAGCACTGCCCAACGATGATTAATGGGCCTTCTCTCAGCTTGTTTTCCTCCTCCAGGCTCTTCCTCACAACCCACCAGCAGCTCCATTCCCCAGGCCTCTCAGCGTCCCTGTGGCTTTCTCCACATTCCCTCCAACCAGCTGGCGCTTTTCTTGAATGAAAGAGCATCCATGATAGGAATGGGATGAGCTGCCAGGCCAAGGCGGGCACCTGGAGCCCAGCCGCACGCTGCGGGCAGAGGCTGGCTCTGGGCCCTAAAAATGAGCTGAATCAGGGAGGGCCTGCGAACCCCTGTGGCAGCCGGGACCCCAGAGTTCTCCAGGGAGCCCTGAAACCAGAGAGGGCAGGCAGCAGATCAGCATGCCCCGCCTCCCACCGTGATGTCTATGCTGCTAGCCATCAGCCCTCGGACCTTTCAGCCAGACTTCGCCTTCAGGGCCTGTCTGAGCGCCGAGGTCCCTGGTGATCCAACAGGAATTGACTGGACGCTAAAATAATCCCTTTATAGCCAGATAAAGACAACCTGGAGGGCTCGGCCAGCGTGGACCAGTGGTTGAGCACTGACCTATGAACCAGGAGGTCAAGGTTCGATTCCCCATCAGGGCACATGTCTGGGATGTGGGCTCAATCGCCCGTGTGGGGTGTGCAGGAGGCAGCCGATCAATGACTCTCTCTCATCATTGATGTTTTTATCTCTCTCTCTCCCTCTCCCTTCCTCCCTCTGAAATCAATACATAGTTTAAAAAAAAAACACATACACACAAAGGTGGACACCCCTGGTCTGTTGCCATAATCTCCCTTCTGTATGTTCTTCCAAAATCCTGCTCAGCAAATGCTCACTTTCATCAACACGTCCAGACATCTGGTTCACCTGGGCCGGAAGCACCGACATCCAGCGGTGCGGCCGGAATTCATACTGCTCCCCGGTGACCTCTGGAGGTGACTGCATCCCCATCTCCCCACCTTAGCCTGCACTTCCATAGGTAAGGACTGGCAATGAGAGTCGCACCTGTTGTCACCCAACTGCTACCCCCATCCCCAAATCCAGAGCCGAGAAGCGAAAGGCCTCAAAGCTAGCCACCCAAGAGGAGGCTGGTGCTGGAATGGAACAGCACCAACGCGGCTTCAGGATGATTTTCCCACTGGGCGCGGTGACCTTTCGAGCCGCGTTTATTTGGTAATGACCTTTAGAGAGCAACTAACAAAAATGAAATGCTTCAAAGGAGTAAATTAGATCATGCAGATGTTCCCCAGTGGGAAGGGACGCCCAAGGAATACGGGGGACCCATAAAAGCAGCCCGGCCCCGGGAAGCCACCGTCGAGTGTGCCCATCAGACTGACACTATGTGGATGCGGAGTTCTCGAAAGCCTTTCAATCCGACCGCTGAGGACCCGGAGCCAGGCCGACCTGGGCAGAACAGATGATTATTTCCTGAATTGAACCCAAATTACCAGTTGACATTTCATTTTGGTTCCCGTTGGAGCAGAGTAACTTGCATTAGTTGGATGCCCAACAAGGATTTACAGTGTGGGGGGAGGGAAGGGGAGGTCCCAAAGGTTTGGGTCAAGAGGCAGCTTGGTGAGATCAGCATTCCAATGAAAGACACATTCATGCAAATCAGCCATTTTCAACGCGTGTGCCCCAAGGATTGTTAAAACATGCAACACCTCCATCTCCAGCCCCACCCCCCACCCCCATCTCTGAAGAAGGGGCGGGGGAGTGAAATTCCAAGCTTCCAATTAGGGCTGGGTCTTTCTGGAGACCACCCCTGCCCAGGAGTCACCCAGAGTCATCCCATTAGAACAAGAGATGCGCTTGTCACACAAGTCACAGGGTTAGGAGCTCTGTGCCAGGAACTGGGGTGGGGGGTGGGGGTGGGGGCAGAAACCAATCTGTGTATTTTCTATGACCCCGCAGATGGTAAACTTTGCGTTATATTTTTTACCACGATTTTTAAACCACGCGCGGATGAATGTGTAATTACGTGTCTGTAATTTTTCTTCGTTAATGGCTCCGGGCGAGGGCGGCCGCACCCACGGGAGCCCTGCTGCCCGGTTTTGAGTGGGGGCCGCCCTGCTGGGCGAGGCCTTGGGCGGCATTGCCCCCGAGGAGCCGAGGAGCCGTCCGGGGCTCCATCTCCCGTCCCCAGGAACCCATCGACACAGATCGGAAAGCGTTACAAAGCTGGATGGAGATGCAGGGGGACCATCCACACGGGCTTATGAAACAGGAGTCGTTAACAAGACAAGTCGACTGAAGCGCTCTTTGCCAAGAACTGGGCTGCACAAAACGCAGCCAAGAAACTATCCAGATGGATTGACAACCAAGGTGGGTCTCTCCTGGAAGGCCCGGGGACCCCCGGGGGGACTGCGTGGGCATGGGGCTGGCTCCCCTGCACAGTGAAACTTCCAGAGGAAGGGAGGAAGCAGAAGAGCACTGGGCTCCTGAACTGTGATTCAAGGGAGGACACACTAGAGCTCATGGGCCGAACCTGCTCACTGCCTGCTCTCTGGAAATAAAGGTTTTTTGGAACACAGCCGCAGTCACTCTCTTATGAGCTGCCTGTGGCCACTTCGCTACAATGGGAGAGGCGAGTGGTTACTACGACGAGGCCCACCAGCCGAAAATGTTTTCTCTCCGGCCACGGACAGAGGAAGTTTGCCGAAGTCCAAGTGGCTGTAGAGAAAGGAAAGGGCATCCGACTGCAGGGGAGGGCAGCGGGTTTTGCTCCCTCCTCCAGGGCCCAGGCCCCTGCTTCCTTTGTGTTCTTTCTGCTTTCCTACCTCCTAGTGCAGCCAGCTCCCGGCTGTGCGTGCCGGGGCACAGAAATCCCAAGCTGCGGGTAACGAGAAAGCTCGTCTAATTGGTTTTCGGTGCTAATAGGAGTCGTCCCTCTCCCTCTGCTTCCCCGAGCAGATTTCCCTTCCTAATCATGCGTGACTCAGGCTGCTGCTAGGATGCACCCACACTCCCGGAGCACCCCCACCGCCCACCGCGTGCAAGGTGGCCAGGCCAAGGGGAACTCGGAAATGATCTAAAGCAGGGGCTCCCAACCTTTTTTGGCCGTGCCCCACCTAATCATCTCTAAAATCCTGATGCCCCCCGCCCCCCGCCCCCCACCCCATGACATATAATTCTTATTATTTAAACAGAGAACTCCTAGTCATGTGGAAGAAGCCTAAAAGGCCACTGCTTGGTCTAAACAAACATGGCATCCATGAAGGAGAAAAATAAAAGAATGAAAGGACAGCTGAAGTACTGAGGGAGAAATCACTAAGAAATTGTTAACATATAATAATATGAAGTGATACGAAAAATTAGCAAATAAACATATAGTAGAGAACTGAAATGCATAAATATGTTACGATACACATTTATATACTGTATGTGAGGCCCCTAGAGCCATAAGAAATGCAAAATATTCACTGTTAATAACTCATTCTCCAATTGCCCCCCTTAAAAATCAAATTGCACCCCTGGGGGTTGTGTGCCCCACGTTGGGAACCACTGACCTAAAGGGAGCTGAACTCCAAGGAGACAGGCTGTGCCCCACTGTGAGG
The DNA here is from genome assembly GCF_000147115.1 of Myotis lucifugus. Lineage (NCBI taxonomy): Eukaryota > Metazoa > Chordata > Mammalia > Chiroptera > Vespertilionidae > Myotis > Myotis lucifugus. The sequence continues at coordinate 139,136 of NW_005871194.1, read as the reverse complement.
GGACAGAGGGCCCCACTAGCATCCAAAGGCAAATAAGAGATAGGAGTTGTCCCTGGAATAACACTTGTCAACTTACTTAGTTAGAGACTCCTCTGAAAGCTGACAAAAATTATGGAGGAGTCCCCTCCAGAAAAATGCAAGCATACATACATATCCCAACTTTGCATATGAATTCATGGGGTTGGCAATGCCTTGAAACATACGGATAGACACCAGGTTGTTAACCCTACATCTAAACCAGAGGCTTTAGCTGTTCTTTTATTTTTTTTAATATATATTCTTTTTATTTCAGAGAGGAAGGGAGTGGGAGAGAGAGATAGAAACATCAATGATGAGAGAGAATCATTGATCCACTGCCTCCTGCACGCCCCCCAATGGGGATTGAACCTGAAACCCAAGCACTGAACCGTGGAATTGAACCATGACCTCCCGGTTCCTAGGTTGACACTCGACCACTGAACCACACCGACAGGATTTAACTATTCTTTTGATCAAATAAGATCTCACAGAGAGACCCAATATTCAAAGTATCTTAAAGCAGGGCTGCTGTCGCTGGCACCCCTCCCTCTGTCACCGGGGCAGCTCCGAGAGCCGTCCTTGCAGAGCCCTGCAGTGGCTGCTTTGTGGCTGGTGGTCTGACTCTACACCAGGCTCGATGGGCCTCTGCCTCCCAATAGCCCTCTGACTATGTCACTGGCAACACATTTAATACACTGCCTGCTATTTAACAGCCATGCATGTTGACTTCCTCCCTCAGAAAATAAACTCATCCTATTCCTCGTAACTGCTTGGGTTGACACAGCTAGTTGTCTTCAGGAATTCCTTCTCCTCTTCATCCCCAATTAAAGAAACCCCATTCTTAGCTGGAAACAAGGCCACCGGGGATAAAGCCTACATTTCCCAGGCTCCCTTGCAGCTATGCAAGCTCATGTGACTATGCTCTAACCTGAAAGTGTCCTAAAAGGAGAAAGCAGGCCCTTCTTCTCTGCTTCCTCTCCTTCTGGCAAGAATGCTAAGCAATGGCTGTCCCTCTAGCAACCCTCTTGGACCACAAGGGTCCTCGGGGATGAAAGCAACAAGACAAGGGATCTTGGAGCTGAAGAGCAACAAGACAGGAGGAACCTGGGTCACTAACACTATGGAACACAATACCAGCTCTGGACTTCTTATAGGCTTTTTCTACCTAATTTAAGCCACTGTTCTTTTGGGTTTTCTGTTGGAGTTTAACTTAATTGAAAGTAATTCATGGCCTCAGCACCTAGAGCAGTGAGGCTGCACTTCAGAAGGATTCAGGGAAAGTTTGCTGAAAGGAGGCTTGCTGCATAGGTGAACAAGTCCCTGCATTCTAGATTATAGCCTGTAAACCTCCCTCACTAACCTCATGCAAAACCCCAATAACATACATGGCCAAAAAAAATCACAAAATCCTTGACCTAAGTGCATCTCTATGTCATTTGATACTTTTGTGGCGAAGGGAAAGATGGCTGGAAAAAGAATATTTTCTTTTTCTTTGGATAGTCCCCAAACACTGAGATTTCAATAGTGTGCAAGGATAAGTTATTAATAAAGTAATATTGGACTAAATGGGTTAGAATTGCAGCGACATAGAAAATCAAAAGACTTCAGCACAAAACTCCTACAATTATGTAAATGAGCCACCACTTGGGAAAATGACTAAGTATGAAATTCATTATAAGTAATGTTTTCATCCCAACCTTCAAGGCCCTTGAAAACTTTAGATATATGACCCAATTTATTAGCTCAAAAAGTAAAAAAATAAAAAAGATCCCTCTAGAATACTGTTCAGTGAGTTCCATAAAATTTAATCTTAAATCACTCATAAATTATAAATCATGCAAATATCTTGTATTAATTTTTAAAGCCTCGAAACTCTGAAAATCTCTTTTGATCTTTAATGCATTTCCTGGCCCTGTTATCCTTTTATTGTTTAAAGAAATTATTGGGTTAAAGATATACACGGTAAATATATGGAAATAAATGGTACCGCATGTGCATCCATCAGGTTTTAGTTGCATGTAATAGAAGCTAACTCTGATTTATTTAAATAGAAATACAATTTCTTAAATGGTTATTGAGTCACTCGCAGAACACTCAGGAGACACAGAGGAAAAACAGCCAGGTACCACCCTATCATTACACCACAGAACCAGCCCAGTGAGGACTGGGGTGCTCCTGCAACTGCCTCACCAGCACCCCGGGCTCCTGGACATCATTTCCATAACCACAGCCACAGAACCTTCTGGAACCTGGACATAATCATCGCTGTAGCTGTCACCCTCATAAGAATGGACTCAGCATGCTCCCTGCTTCTGTCTGTCACCGGCTTCTCATTCAAAGCCATGTGTAGGCGCATAGTAGGAGTATGGCACCCACGCCCAGTTTTAATGGAGGCTAGGAAGCCCCATACCTGGTTATTCCAGGCATGAGCTTTGTCTCATAAGGGGAAATCCCCCGCACAGAAGCCGGTTCCCAGGTGGGCAACCACAGAGAGGAGCATCCAACGTAATGCGATTTGTTTGAATATCATTCTCTCGGGATGACAATCTGATCCCGACGACTGTCCCAGTGCTTCCCCGGGCATTAGTCGTTCTGGAACATCCTGGGTGGTTGTATAACACTTTATTCTGTCTATTGATTTCACTCTGTTCTAATTTGTGGTTTTTACTTCTGATTTTTGTCCATCAACTATTTCCAGCTCTGTGCAAGTTAGAAGCAGCCGTGAGGCCCATCGACTCATTAAAATGAATTAGGGCGCATTACAAAGTAACAGATACCAACATAAGACGTGAATACGTACTTGGCGATGGTAACGCCTTGGCAAATGTTTTACGTTGGCAAAGCACGGCTCAACTGTGAAGCAGGAATCATGAGATGAAAGTGGGTTGGAAATTTTTAAAACTCTCTGCATTCTAAAAAAAACTTCAGACTTTGATCTGATTTTTTTCTCTGTCTTTACATAGTTTGGGGTGTCCCCCCCCCATTGCAAAAGCATTGTGTACATGTTAAAAGTAAGAAAATACAGACAATAAGATGAATATAAAAACACCGGCAATCTCACTGTTAGTGCCAGGCCAGGACAGTGGCTGTGAGCTCCGACTCTGGGTTTAAACTGTCTGAGCTCCAACCCCCAGGACCTTCCTCAAATTCCTTGGCCTCTCTAGCCTCCGCTCTCGCATTTATAAAGAGAGGATGTTAAATTAAGGTCCTTTCCCTCCTAGGGCTATGCATGGGTTACATGAAACAAGCCTTGAGCAGACACCTGGTATAACTGAGCTCTGAAACACTGGCTGTTATTTAGATCTTTGTCCGTGCATGGATCTAGTTATTTTTAGAAAAATAGCTGAAACCGGTTTGGCTCAGTGGATAGAGCGTCGGCCTGCGGACTGAAGGGTCCCAGGTTCGATTCCGGTCAGGGGCATGTACCTGGGTTGCGGGCACATCCCCAGTGGGGGATGTGCAGGAGGCAGCTGATCGATGTTTCTCTCTCATCGATGTTTCTAACTCTCTATCTCTCTCCCTTCTTCTCTGTAGGAAAATCAATAAAATATATTTAAAAAAAAGAAAAAAAAGAAAAATGGTACATCAAACCCAGGGGGGTCTCCAAATGTAACGACTGCCAGGAGTACACAGCAGGAATTATTTGCAAAAAAAAAAAAAAAACACACTGAAATTTTTAAATAGGGAGGAAGTCATAAAAAGGAAAAAAAAGACTGAAAAGCAAAAATCCTTTTTCAAAATGTTTGTAAAATATTGTGAAACTAGAGGCCCGATGCACGAAATTCATGCAAGAGTAGGCCTTCCTTCCCCGGCTGCCGGTACCAGCTTCCCTCTGGCACCCAGGACTCAGGCTTCCCTCCGGCCGCCGGCAGGCACCCAGGACTGGGACTTCCCTCGCAGGCCCGGCTTCATCCGGAAGGTTGTCCGGAAGGACATCTGGTCTGATTAGCATATTATGCTTTTATTATTATAGATGGTCCACAAGAACTTTCAATTCAAACAGGTACCATGTATATCACAAACACAATGGTTGGCCCAGCCGGTATTGCTCAGTGGTTGAGCATCAACCTATGAACTAGGAGGTTAGGGTTCGATTCCCAGTCAGGGCACATATCCCGGTTGCAGGCTTGATCCCCAGTAGGGGGCGTGCCGGAGGCAGCCAATCAATGATTCTCTCTCATCATTGATGTTTCTATCTCTCCCTCTCCCTTTCCTCTGAAATCAATAAAAATATATATTTTTAAAAACCACAAAAATAACTGTCCTCTACACCCAAGGGTTTTTGACCGTCTCTCCCGCTCAAATTGTGGAGGCCCTGACATTGACCTGACATAGAAAATGCTCAAAGTGCGCTGGGCACAGCCTGGCTGTGCGAGGAGCTTAAGGCTGACGTCAGATCTGTGGGAAACTCCTCCAGCGTTGCCCAGCAATGCGGCCATCAAGCAGGCTGCCCCTGTGGGTCCTGCCAGCTGGCCACCTGCCCAGCACGAGCTCTGCAAACACGGGCCTGGCACAGATGGATGGGGATGACCGATGGGTGGGGCAGCGGTGATGCAGACGAATCACCTACGGGAGATGCGCACCCCAGAGCCCAGCGAGCTGACACATGGGTGGCTTGGGAGGCTCTTGTTTGCTGTCTGTGCTCCAGCAAGACCACCCTTGTCTGGAAATGGGGGGGGGGGGGAGGGGGAGGAGAAGGGGGGAAGAAGAATGAAAAATAAAAAAAAGCTCTGGCCCCAGCCGGGTGGCTCAGTTGGTTGGAGCGCCGTCCCATACACCAAAAAGGCTGCAGGTTCGATCCCCAGTCAGGGCACATACCTAGGATAAGGGTTTGATCCCTGGTTGGGGTGCATTGGGGAGGCCACTAATCAATGTTCCTCTCTCGCATTAATGTTTCTCTCCATCCCTCTCTCTCTAAAATCAATACATATCCTCAAGTAGGATTTTAAAAAATACTAATAAAAATAAATTCAAAAGCTCTGCATGCCTGATTTTTCTCCCCTCCGTTCTTCGGCTCCTTTCCAGCCTGGGGCACATTTTCCTGGTGACAGCTGGGCAGGAAGACTGAAATGGCTCCTGGACCATCTGTTACAGCCACTCCCCCCCCCCCCCCCAGAGCACCGCCCTCCTCTTCCCAGGACCCCTCCTCCAAACCACCTCTGGACTCTCCGAGGCCCTGGGGGTGGCGCAGGCGGGGAGGTCAGGTCCTCTTTGTCTGCTTCCAGGCCCTATGTCTGTCTGGGGGTCTGTCCATTAGCTTCGCGACAACCACCATCTCCCTGGGCTTCTGGGAGAACCTGGAGTCTCACCACATGGGCTCCCTCCGCGACTGGGGAAAGGGATGCGGCCGGAGCCCAGAACCGGACTCGGGTCTCTGAGTCCAAGTGGCTCCAATGCCGCGTTCACTCACTGAGAGGCCTGAAGGAAGCCACCGACCGCGCTGAGTGGGGATGGGAGTTGTTTCCCGGGAAGATCACTCCGTCCTGGGCTGTTGAGGGCCGGGCAGGATTCTGCACGGAAAGCAGCATCGCTGGGCGAGGTGCAGAGAGAGCACAGAGCAAGTATTTGTGTCCTCGCCCTCACCCACCCTGCCGGCTCGGGCAGGACTGTTAAACGAGGGGCTTTAAAATGCAGCTTTGCCCACTATGTGGAGAAAGCAAGGAGGCTGTAATTCTGCCTCACATTCTGGTATCTAAACCACGCTGCCCAGCTTCCTGCTTCCCTGTCACTCCTTTTTAAAATTATTTAAAGTTCCCTTTTAGAGAGAGAGGAAGGGAGAGGGATAGAGAAATCTTCTCATCCTTTCGGACCTCGCTCAGGTGGGCGCCAGGCCCCTGGTAAAGGCCCCTGACCAGCCACTCCGGCGAAGGCAGAATCCCCATAACATTTCACACGTTTGCCTATGACTGTCTGGCGGCCCCACTAGAGAGGGAGCTGGCAAAGGCCCGGTGTGCTTTTCATCTCCTATCCCCGGCCAGAAATCTGGTGTCTAGAACTGAGTCAACAGTCAAAAAGTGTTGGTTATATGGATGACTTTGGGACCAAAAAACTTCTCTGAAATTCCTGCTTCTTCCATATGCACCCGCACCCGCACCCGCCCCCACGCTAAAGGCTGCCATCACTTCCAACCTAAAAGCCTCTCCACCCACCATGCGAATGAAGCCCTAACGCGTCCCAGTCCATCTTCCTTCCCATCTCTTCCACCTCCTGCTCCCTCTCTCTCCTGTTACATGTATATGACTCGTACCAGCGTTTTAGAAAAACCTCTTTGCAGCCATCTGCTTTCCTCTTACCCATCGCTTCCTCCTCTCCTCACTCGGCTGCTGGAAGAGCTGCCTGCCCTTGCCACCTCCACCCCCTCTCCCTCCTCACTGCCTCCCTCCAAACACCCTGCCTTCTGCCCACATCCTGTCCCGTCCCGGGCACCATGACTTCCTGGATGTGAAATCCAACACTCACCTTCCAGTCCCCTCTCCCCTGACCCTCCTTCCCAGCCCTCCCTCCCGGGGAGACTAGCTCTAGCCACCCAAGACAGCAATCAGCCACAATCCCCGCGGGTTCTTACAGCCCGAGGTGATGGGGACTTCTCTCCCCGGCACTGGAACCCTGGGCTGGGGGCCTGGTGTGGGGCTGGGGGCCTGGTGTGAGCTGGGACCCCTTCTCCTCTCCGGAGCCTCCTCAGCCAAGATATCCTCCTGATCAAAACCACCCCTCGCCTCCGCCCCTGTGCCCAGTCTCAGGGTGCTTTCTTCTTTCTCCTTTAATCCTCTAGCTGCAGGACTTCCGTCCAGGCGGTTCTGAATGATGGTTGTTCTATTGTTGTTGTTGTTGTTTCTTTTTATTTTTTTTTTTTGTTCTGTATTTTAGTTGTAACGTTGACGTGCTTGTGGGAGGGTGCGAGTACCGCATTTTCCTATGCCGAAACCTTGGTTCCTCCCCTAGAGATTTTCAACTCCATCAGAATTTGGGGATGGATTTTTGATAGTCACATAGAAAAGTAAGCAAGTTAGTGTTTTTTTAAAGACATAATCATTGACCTTCGCCAGGTAGCTCAGTTGGTTAGAGTGTTGTCCAGGTAGGCCAAGGTTTCGGGGGTTTTTTGTTTTGTTTTTTAAATATTTTTATTGATTTCAGAGAGGAAGGGAGAGAGAGAGGGAGAGAGAGACAGAAACATCAATGATGAGAGAGAATCATTGATCAGCTGCCTCCTGCATGCCCCACACTGGGATTGAGCCCGCAACCCGGGCATATGCCCTGACCGGAAATTGAACCATAACCTCCAGGTTCATAGGTCGATGCTCAACCACTGAGCCACGCCAGCAGAGGCAAGGTTTCGGGTTTGATCCCCAGTCAGGGCACATACAAGAATCAAGCCATGAATGCATAAATAAGTAGAATAACAAATCAATGTCCCTCTCACCCTCTCTCTCAAATCATTTTTTTAAAAAAGAGGTAATCATTAACTCCAGTGAAAACAAAGGCTCTACCAGAAGAAGAGGCCAGCAGAGAATAGTGCTGGGCTCAGCTCTATGTGCTATTTACACAGTTATAATAACGCAACACTGGCCACTGACCTGACCAAAAAGGATGGTAACTATATGGAGAGGGAACGGGGCAGGGAGGTTCACTGTGCAAATGGTGAGTTGGGAATTTGTTCTAGTAGAAAGTACAAAGAACCTAAAACAGAAAAATCAAGAACTAGAAGAATAAGTGTGTCATTATAAACATGGGAGGTTAAATAAGTAGAAAAAACGGCAACAGGAATGGGAGTGTTTGCCCTTAGGGAATGTACCAGAAATGGAGAAGGGTGCGCCCTCGCTGGTTTGGCTCAGTGGATAGAGCATCAGCCCACAGACTGATGGGCCATAGGTTCGATTCTGGTCAAGAGCACTTATCTCCATCGCAGGTTCGATCCCCCAGCCCCCCCAGCCCTGGTTGGGGCGCATGCCGAAGGCAACCAATAGATGTGTTTCTCTCACATCGATGTTTCTCTCCCTCTGTCATTCCACTTCCCTTCCACTATCTCTAAAAATCAACAGAAAAATATCCTTAAGTGAGGGCTAACAAAACAGAAAGAAAGAAGAAAGAAAGAAGAAAGAAAGAAAGGAAGGAAGGAAGGAAGGAAGGAAGGAAGGAAGGAAGGAAGGAAGGAAGGAAGGAGAAGAAGAAGAAGAAGAAGAAGAAGAAGAAGGAGAAAGGAGGATGGAGAGGTGTATTTTGCTATTTTCATAGAGTTTAG
>NW_005871194.1:108186-130691 GCF_000147115.1 Myotis lucifugus | reverse complement strand
CTTCAAATGACTGAGAATGGTACCAAGTTGGAGGGCATTTACCAGGCTGAGTGACTGGAGCCCACCAGGCAGCCTCTGTCTGCCCAGGGCTGCCCCCTTTCCCACTAAAGAAACGGACCAAGTGCTTGGAAAGTCGGGCACCACTCATTGCTTGTTGATGGGGCGCCAGCTTTGTGGCAAGATACCAAAAACAGGGACACAGACCGTTTTAGAGCTGACAACCCTTCGGAGCCTCTTTGCTGTGTGGGACATGAGAGGCTATGAAAGAAACATCTGACATCCGCCAGGTCCACAGAGGCACAGTGGATGCAAGGCCTGCCCTGCACGCTTTCAGAGCCCTTGCTAAGGACTTAGGACCGGAGGTGGGCAATCTGAGGTCCCGCCCCCTGAGAGGACACGGTCAGAAGTTTACTCTGACACCCTCTTTTCGTTTACTGGATGGATGGGTGGATGGATGGATGGACGGACGGATGAATGAATGAAGGTTGTATCAGGTACACACATAATCTTCAGAAGCACGGGCCCATTGCCAGGTGCCTGTTGTCCATTTCTGGCTTGTTTCTTTGTGCCAGTAACATCAGAACTTTACATCAAAGTGAGTTTGGGCTGTTTCTAAATAGCCTCACAGAGTTCTTACAGCGCTCGAACGTGCTCATCTTGGAAGCCTAAATATGCACTCCATATCGCCGGTGCCAGCTCATTTTTAGAACGCCTCTTCGAAAATTTCACTTTGGAGTCCAAAGCAGAATGTTTAGAATAGACTCGTCGGCGCCAAATCATCGTTTTTCAGGGATGAGTCTGATTTTCAGAACCAGCCATATTCTAGTGAGTAGTTTAAAATGTGTATATGCATGAAAAGTTGCATGGAAAAAAAAATAAGTTCTGCTTAAATGAGTTTATCCTTACAAGAACCTAAAGTGAGTTTTCCTGCAATGTCCCTCAGTGATACCCAGACCCACCTCCCGTCCCGGCTCCGTCTGGTTTTCCCCAGTTCTACTAGGAGCAAACACACCTCCTAAGCCCTGAGTCCAATTATTCAAAAGGGTTCTACGTTCCAGCAGCCTGGAAACCAAGCCCAGGGTCGTGCCAGGGAGAGAGACTGGATGATCTGAAGTGGCCGAGAGAACAGCCGCGGGGCCAATGTGTCAGAGAAGACGTCAGGCTGCAGGAGAGAGGGGTGGGCGGGAGGGAGGAGGAGGAGAAAGAGGAGGAGGAGGAGGAGGAGGAGGAGGAGGAGGAGGAGGAGGAGGAGGAGGAGAAGGAGGAAGAGGAGGAGGAGGAGGAGCAGCAGCAGCAGCATTGGGGACTGTGAGAACAAGGGGAGACACATGAATGTCTTGTGGGGCCCGGAGGCCTCCGCTCCCCCTCCCCCGTCCAGCCGCCTGCTCTGGGGTGGGTGGGCAGGCATTGCGAAGCTTGGGGACTGGCAGCCAAACCAGCAAACAAAGCCAACAGGCTGGCTCCCCCACAAGGGAGAAGGCAGAAGGCCCCCCTCTGCTCCCAGGGTTGGAAAGTGGGCATTCTCATCACTGGGGCCTCGCCTGGCTCCATGAAGCCCCTCCTGGCGCTGCAGTGAACCCTGTATCAACGGTCATGGTCACGGGTCTCCTCTTACAGGAAAGAGAACTCTGATCTCTTTACCTTTCAGACACTCTGTCCCGCTCAGCGACAGCCTCACTAGGATCCAGCACGCAGCCCAAGACCAGGCACAAGCTCCCTGAGACAGCTCTTCAAGGCCCCCGAACAGCAATATTAGTAACAATAACGGTACGCACGGCAAAGGCTGAGAGGACTCAATGAGATAAGGGATGCGGAACAACCAGTTCCCCGTGCACAGACGGATACTTAACACTTTCACAGTCCATCTGGCTGAAAAACCCCTTTGCAGAATTCGCATCTGCCCTCAGCGCCCTTCATCTCAGCCCAGGAAAGGCTGCGGGAAGCTGCGGCTGCCTCGTCCCCAGTAAGACCGCCCTGATCTCCCCGAGGGGCCCAGGAAAAAGTGATGCCAGAGGGGACACACCTACGGAAGGGAGGACAGGCAGACTGCCTCTTCTGAAGACTTCCGCGTCAGCTGCAAATGACAGGGTCCCAGGCGCTGTGATCAAGTTGATTCTATCGGGGCTGCATCCCACCCCCAGATTGGCGGGAGGATGGGGAGGGAAGAAAAAAGGAGACAAGAAAGGCCCAACCCTGGGCTGCTGGGCCCCATCCTGCTAGGCCTGGTGCCCTAGGCAGCAGAGGCCTGACTGGGTGGTGAGTTCTGTGCGCTCACCCCACCCTGGGGCCAGCAAAGGAACTGCAGCCTCTTTGGAACCCTGTAAATGAGCTGCAGCTTCTGGATGAACCCCGGCTTTAGTTTCTTGGGGGACAGAGGCCCTTTAGCAGCAGAAATTCCTGACCCTCTGAGCCAACATCAGGCCGGCATCGCCACTGGAGATCCTCTCCTACGGCGCATGCCTCCCCAGATCCTTTCACAATGTGACTATTCTATCTCGTTAAAGATGAGCCATCACTGTGGCCACGAGGGCAGGAAGAAGCTGAGGAGGATGTCCTGAGCCAGGAGGAGTTGTCAATAGAGGAAGGACGGGTGGGACTCCTCACCAAGGTCCCAGGCAGATGGATAAACTGAAAAGAGAGCGAGGAAAGAGCTTAAAACAATTAAAAGGCTGTTCATGGGGAAGAGTCCAGATAAATCATTTCACTGTAAGGCTTCCCAAAATAACAACATTAGTAATAATAACGGTATGCACGGCAAAGCCTGAGAGGACTCCTCGAGATAAGGGATGTGTGAAACAACGAGCTCCCCGCGCACAGAGCAGATAGTAAATGCCACCTGCCAGTGTTATTAGAAGCCTGGGGGGCCTCCAAGGGCAGGAGGGAGCGGGCCGAGTCCCCAGACTCCTCTACAGAGCGGCGTGGTCAGTGCTCCAGGAAGCACACTCCGGAAAAGATCGAGGGGTGGCCACGAGTTTTCCGATTCCTTGTCAAGGGCTGAGAAACAGGACGAAGGCCAGGATGAGAGCCATTAGCCACCAGGCTTCGCACTCCCCGGGGGGCTGTCCCTGCGGAAGGGGCAGGTGTCTGCGGCCCAGAAGAGCTGATTCAACCTCGAGGCTTTCCCTCCCTCCAGCGGGGTGACCCTGGGCAGCTTACCAGGCCTCTCTGCGTCTGGTGTCCTCGCCTGTAAACTGATGGGATGGGGCCACCAACCGGAGAGTTCCCGGCTCCCGGATTCTATGTTTATGGGCATTTCTGCAAAAATGGGGAAGGGAAGAGAAAAGGGAATAACATCTAAGCCCTGGTGTCTTCTGACCATGAGTCCTGATGCTAGACTTGTTTGGGGCGGTTTCCGGAGAGAGTCTAGGGCTGCTCACTCTCTTAGCCAGTGTGTTCCCCGGGGACCAAGGATGCTAACAGAGAAAAATGGTGAAGTGTCCAGCCAGACTCCTACCTGCCAGGGGCGGGGGAGAGAGAAGCGAAGGAAGGTCCCACATTAACCCCTTCTGCCTCTGAAGAGACCATCAAATCCACTAGGCCTAATGGCCAAATTTTTTTTAAAAATGTCAAATGACCATATTCCATATTTTCCAAACTAAACACCAGGACCCACGATGTCAGAAAGGACTCTGCATGCCACCAGCTTCTAGACCTAGTCTCGGAGACAGCACATGGGAGCTGACCTCTTCATGTTGGTAAAATGCAGCCGCTAGGTGCCAGACTAAACACCAGGACCCACGATGTCAGAAAGGATTCTGCATGCCACCGGCTTCTAGACCTAGTCTCGGAGACAGCACGTGGGAGCTGACCCCTCCGTGTTGGTAAAATGAAGATGGTTTGTGAATGAGCACAGGAGTGTCCCAGGAAGGCCAGGGGACGTGTCCGTGATGCCAGGGACCTTCTCGTCCTCCGCACAGCTGTCACTCTGCCCACTGCAATGGCCAACGCCATCCCTGGCATTCCCCAGGAGACGACGTGCCAGCAAGCCACACTGGCTGCTGGAATTGGTGCTCGCAGTCCCAACCCGGTAAACCCACGCCTGGCTCTCCGGGTTCCTCCAGGCGTCATGACCAGGCTCACTTCTAGAAAACTGGTGGCGGCGTAACCTCCCCCCATCTACCCGATTACCCACTGACCCGCTGGGACTGGGCACTGCCTCGGCGCTCCTCGGCTGTGAACTCCTCACCCAGAGCGACCTGGGGGCAGCGTCTCCCACGCTCCGGGCTGAGCACCAGCCTGGCCCTTTGTCCTGCTCCTGTTCTTAATTTCCTGCCGTCTATTGCCTCTCTGATAACCGCTGGAAGAGGGAAGGGTGTTATTTAATTGCTTCGAAGATAGCGAACAAGCCAGTGCGGAGGTTATCTGCTCCGCAACCCCTCCATTTTTCTGGCTCAAGGTTTGGTTACTTAGTTACTAGCTGAGCGGAAGGGAAGGAGAGGCCGTGGCCGTGTTGGTGTGACCGCGCAGACTTCATTCAGCAGGTGGAGGGCAAGTCAAAAGAAGAGCCATTCAGAGTCGAGTGGGAACTGGACCGAGGGTGGCTGCTGAGTGCAGGGGGCGGCAGTCGGACCTTCTAAGGCATTCGGGGGGAGGGGAGGCCTATATTATCTGTACAAAATCAACAGTTGTTCTCACTACCCCCTTTCTGCTGTCAAGGTCAAGGCTGTTCAGACCCCATTCGCCCAGCCCTGCAGCAGGGATGGGTGAGTGGGAGGTGGCTCGGGCCAGCACTTTTTCCAGGATGGCTCACTCACCCTGACTCCTGGGGGCGGGGGACGGGGGTAAAGGGACGACATCGCAGAGAAAGGCTTCGAAGGGGGCTTCACGGTATGGGTTCATCCAGGGTAAAGGGCTTTGTTGGTCACTGAGAAGACGTGACCACCCGGTGACCTGAGAGCTGGACCCAGAGGTCAGAGCCTCCTCCCCGCTCTCTTGTCCTCGGAATGTATGTTCCACACACTGTTCCCACACTCGCAGCCGCTTCAAGGACTCAGCCTTGAGAGAGCATATCCTTCCCCCCTCACCCTGGATGGTCTACATAACAGAGCCCCGTGAAGGACTCTATATAAGGTTTTAAGATGCCCACCGGTAGGGGTAGAGATCTACTCGTCTTATGGCCGCCCAGCACAAGCTTCCTGTGAAGGCTCCCCTGCTCATGAGAACTGCCACCGCCAATCAGAGCGGTCTGCTCTTCCTTCAGTCTCTCCTTGTCCTTCAAGTATGGTGGGCGGGGGTTGGGGGAGGGGTTTCCAATTTCACCCGGGGACTCCTGAGGTTGCAAACCAACACCTCAGAGAGGAAGCCCATGACAATCCCTGATTTCCACCCTCACATGGGGACCCCAGGATGCAGTCTGGCCCAGCGGACTGCTCCCTTCCCCAGAGGTCCCTTCCCCCAGTCTCTCGCCCATCTGTAGGGCTCACCCTACCTGCTGAAAAGCCTGGGACTGGGACTTTTCACTGGCGAGTTGGAAATCAGGGAATAGGATGGGCAGGCAAAGGCCGCTCAGCCCACGGAGAAAACCAGCTGGTGTTTGCTTTCTCTACAAGTGTCCTCAGGAGCGTGTGTGTGTGTGTGTGTGTGTGTGTGTGTGTGTCCGTGGAGGACGGTGGGAACGGAGAGGCTGCGGGATTGATTATGACTTATTAAACTATTGGAACAGAGGCTGAATCATCACAGTCAAAAAAATAAACAGCTGCAACTGGATGCGCCATAACTCCCACTTCTTGCTGGTTTCCCTTTGCTCCCTCCCAGCGGGAAGGAGCAGGGGCCTTGCTGGCTGGGACCAGCAAGGTGCCTGCTGAGGGGACTCCGTGCAGCCACCGCCTCCAGGCTGTGTGAAGCCTGAAGCCGGGACAGTCTGTGTGAAGGCGGGACAGTCCCGATGAGCCTGAGCCTCCGCCTGCAACTTGGGAGCCCGAGTGCCTCGCACACGGCCTGTTGCGGGGAGAAGAGCTTCCCCCTGGACCCATCGCCTCGCTGCCCTTCCCGGGCCTGGCGCCCAGGGCCCAGGCATGGCCCACAGTAGACACAGCTCTGCAAACTCGTCCGACTGAGAGGTGCCCAGAGCTGCCTGGAACACGCTGGGTGACACAGCACAGATTCTGTGAAATCGGAGGGTAGGCAGTGCGTGTCCCGAGCCTTGGGGAGGCAGACTGAAGTCGCTTGACCTTCCCCTCTCACCTGCATGAAGCCCCCCCTGCCCCCCCTCCCCAGTCCGTGCCCCACGCCTATGAGCTGTGCCTGCCGCCACCGCCACCGGCAGGATCCTCCACTCGGCTCACCCCCGTCCTCCCACAGGACCCGACGGGCGGAGCGAAGCTGCCATGACGTCAGGAGGGGGGCGTGGGGAAATGTGCCGAGGGGCTCGGGCTCCGCAGGGCCAGTCCCGGCGACACAGCCACCAGCGCCCAGAGCGGATCGGCTGGCGGATCAGCACTCCCGCTCTGCGCCCGCCAGCTCTCCGCGGAGCGAGGCGTAACGAGGCGGGAGCTGGAGCCTGCAGGTGGGGCCGCCCAGCGCGGGGTGCCGGCCGAGCTGGGGACAGCCGCTAGTTGCCAGCAAGCCGAGCTGGCGGATTGCAGGATTGCAGTGGGAAAGCAAAGGTGAGGTGTTTTCCTGTGTGTGTGTGTGTGTGTGTGTGTGTGTGTGTGAGAGAGAGAGAGAGAGAGAGAGAGAGAGAGAGAGAGAGAGAGAAAGAGAGAGAGAGAGAGAGCGAGACACACACACGCTAGCACTGGGGCCAGCAGGGCGCATCTGCGCTGCACGGGAGTGCGCACCTGGATGGGCTGGAGTGCGGGTCCAGCGCGTAGCTCCCGGTCCTGGTGTCACTTGGGGGCGGTTTGGGTGGGAATGCGCCACCGCGAGCGTCCCTGGCCTGAGTGCGGGACTGTGGACCGTGAGTGCTGGGACCGACGTGGCTGCACAGCGCGTGCCGTGAGTGTGGCGTGCGCCCTTGTCCAGTCTCCGTCCCCCAGCCGAGCGCCAAGCGTCCAGGTGGTGGGTGCGACGGGGACAACTTCCCTACCGGCCGCCTTTAAAAGGGTCGGAAGGGAGGAGGGCAAGCTAGCGGCGGGGGTGGGGGCACTGCCGGGGCTCCTGTGGGCGTGCACCCGAGATCTGAGCCCGTGAGGACAGCTGGCAGAGCAAAGAGGGGCTTCTCTCCGTGGCTCCTCTCCTGGCCGACGCGTCCCTGATGGTCCTGGGCCCCTTCCCTGGCGCTCAGGCCGACAGGGCAGCCTTCTCTGCCGCCTCTTCGCAGACAGACCCTGGGGGCTCTAGCATGACCATCCTTGGTCTCCCCCGTCCCTCCCTCCTTGTCCCCCTGGAAACAGCAGGGGGTCCTTTAGGAAACCCGTGGGTCTGAGGGTCAGCGCGGGGAGGGGGGACGGAGGGATGGCCAGGCGGATGATTTTCTGAGCGCCGGAACCAACCGAGCTGTCCCTAGACGCGCCTCTCCCCCAGCCCTTCGGCCAGCGCCGCCTGCTCTTCCTGGGCGCCCTAGCGGGGCAGGGCAGCACGCACTTGGCACTTGGTGATAGTCTCTCCTCCTGTGAGGCTCAGGCCCCAGCCGACCGGGGATCCACTGGGTTTAACAGGCCCGAGGGAACTGGGGTGGGGCTGAATGAAGACACGATATTGGTGAGAAAGGAAAAACTGAAGCACAGTAGAATTGGGGGTCTGTCTCTCTCTCTCGCTCTCTCTCTCTCTCTCTCTCTCTCTCACACACACACACACACACACACACACACACACACACACACACACACGCTGGTCTCCATCCCCATCCCACTGGCCAGTTTCTAGGCTGGTAACCACAGCCCCCCTGGGAAGGGGAGGAGAGGCCCGAGACCAATCTAACCTCCTCCCCAGCAGAGCCAGGACTCGTGTCAGAGGAAACCAACAGCCAGCCATTTCCAGTGCCTCACGACTCAGGCTGGAGACATCCAAAAGCACAAAATCAAACTTCCTGTGCATTTCAGTGAAGCACAACGCCCGGCACGGCCTGCCTGGCCCTGGGCTCCACCTTCAGTGACGCAGACGTCACTCGGAGGCCGCAGGCAGTGACTTTACTGTCGATGAAGTGAGAGTCACTGTGATTTAAACCCATGTCTTCTTTGAAGGAGCCCTCCCCCTCCGGGCTGGCTCCCCAGCTCCCCATCTCTGCCACCTCTCCAAGCTCTGAACCCTGCCCATTGCTCTCTCTCACAGGTGGAGAAAGGCTACTTCTCAGCCTATTTCAGAAAAAACAAAAACAAAAAACTTCCCCCATACTGAGTGAGACTCCACCCAAAAGGCAGCCAGGGCTGGAGAGCAGCACCCCCTCCCTCGCATGTCTGCACCATCAGCACCCCTGTCCCAAAGCACCAGGCAGTCTGCAGCCCAGAGGTCTTCAGTGTGACCCAGACATCGGAGTGTGACCTGGCACGTGACACAGACGGGACCCTGGAAATGCTAGTGATTAATTACGCTCCAATGCCGGCCGCGTACACAGGTGTCTGGGCCTTCAATCCTCTGTTCCTATCTCAATTCAGGTCTCACCCTGTATGAGTTGGCTTCTTTCCCTGTCTCACCTCCTAGAGCAGGGGTGGGCAAACTTTTTGACTCGAGGGCCACAATGGGTTCTTAAACTGGACTGGAGGGCCGGAACAAAAGCATGGATGGAGTGTTTGTGTGAACTAATATAAATTCAAAGTAAACATCATTACATAAAAGGGTACGGTCTTTTTTTTTTTTAGTTTTATTCATTTCAAACGGGTCAGATCCGGCCCGTGGGCCGTAGTTTGCCCACGGCTGTCCTAGAGGCACCAGCCATGTCTTGTTCAACCCTGGTGTCCAGAATAAAGAAGCCCTCAGTGATGGTTTTTGAATGACTGCGGGTAGATCGTTTAATTATGTGATGAGCTATTGTTTTATACCTTAGGCCAAGCCAATGGTTACATTTTCTCAGCTAGGAGAGGGAAAAGAGGAGTAAAAGTGCAGACAAGCATTCTGGAACATTCCATGGAGGGGCTTTAGAAAAGAGTTCTCCTAGGCATACGGAGCTCAAGTATCGGGTATTGGAGAAACAAAAATAAACTAAAGCATACATTTTTAAAATAAAAGCAAGCCAGATATTTACTTTAACACTTAAGACTATACATTGGTTCATGATGGAGGCAGATTTCAATATATTAGAAATAAATGAGATGGTAGAGGGAAAATGGGGGGAAAGATAACAGTTATAGAGCTCTGATTATAAGCCCAGCACAATGCTAGGCGTTTTCACATACATTTAACCTTCATGGCACCCCCATTTTAACAAATGAGAGTTCGAGCAGTTAAGTACAGGGCAGGGGTCACAAGGGCTCCGTGGTGGAACCCTGGTTTGTTTTACCTCCAAAGTCTGGGATTTTTCCACACTGGGTTTTCAGAATGGAAAAACTCCAAATAAGTCGGCAGGTCCGTGTAGATTTCCTCGTAGGAAAAGGCCAAGAACGCCAGTGTCTGACCTCTCTGCCTTCTCCCACTTTGGACTTTTCTTAGGGATCAAAGTACATTTTTTTGCAGCCACAGCCATCCCCCACATGTGCGTCACCAAAGATGACAAGATAAACTATGATGGCTTAACCCGAACTCTTCGTCACTATTGGAAAAACTCAAACATTCTGCACACCGATGAGACTGCGCTGGTCGCTCTGCGTTGATGTGGAAAGATCATGCGCCGTTCAGCTGAAGGGTGTGTCTGTGAGGGTAACCCAGAACTTGGGAAGCTGGTGAGAGTTTATGTGGCCTCTGACTGATGAGCCAATCTTCCTTTTTCCCCTGCAGATGTCACAGTGGACCCTTTGCCTCCAGGACCCATTAAGGTGAGAACAAGATCTCTGGCTGGTTGGGACGGGCCTAAGACTGCAAGGCAGCCATGGATATGGCCTATGACCTACTCAACGGCAGCCAACCACTGCTTTCCTCTCAATTCGACCTCAACGGCTCAGTGGCAGCAGCCAACAGCTCGAACCAGACAGAGCCGTACTATGACCTGACCAGCAATGCAGTCCTCACGTTCATCTATTTCGTGGTCTGCATCGTTGGCTTGTGTGGCAACACGCTGGTCATTTACGTCATCCTCCGCTATGCCAAGATGAAGACCATCACCAACATTTACATCCTCAACCTGGCCATCGCGGATGAGCTCTTCATGCTGGGTCTGCCCTTCCTGGCCATGCAGGTGGCTCTGGTCCACTGGCCCTTCGGCAAGGCCATCTGCCGGGTGGTCATGACTGTGGATGGCATCAATCAGTTCACCAGCATCTTCTGCTTGACGGTCATGAGCATCGACCGGTACCTGGCTGTCGTCCACCCCATCAAGTCAGCCAAGTGGAGGAGACCCCGGACGGCCAAGATGATCAATGTGGCCGTCTGGGGACTCTCTTTGCTGGTCATCTTGCCCATCATGATCTATGCGGGGCTTCGGAGCAACCAGTGGGGAAAGAGCAGCTGCACCATCAACTGGCCGGGTGAATCTGGGGCGTGGTACACGGGGTTCATTATCTACGCCTTCATCCTGGGGTTCCTGGTGCCCCTCACCATCATTTGTCTTTGCTACCTGTTCATCATCATCAAGGTGAAGTCCTCGGGAATCCGCGTGGGCTCCTCCAAGAGGAAAAAGTCGGAGAAGAAGGTCACCCGGATGGTGTCCATCGTGGTGGCCGTCTTCATTTTCTGCTGGCTCCCTTTCTACATATTTAATGTCTCCTCCGTCTCCGTGGCCATCAATCCCACGCCGGCCCTCAAAGGCATGTTTGATTTCGTTGTGATCCTCACCTATGCCAACAGCTGTGCCAATCCCATCCTGTACGCCTTCCTGTCTGACAACTTCAAGAAGAGCTTCCAGAACGTCCTCTGCTTGGTCAAGGTGAGCGGCACAGACGATGGGGAACGGAGTGACAGTAAGCAGGACAAATCCCGACTGAATGAGACCACGGAGACCCAGAGAACCCTCCTCAATGGAGACCTCCAGACCAGTATCTGAACCGCCAGAAAAATAAATGTATGGCCAAGCTCTGCCCACTGGCGCTGGGCTCCCCCTCCCACTTCCTTTCTGCCACCCATCACACCTGGCTTCTAGAATAGGGAATTGTTCAGCATGAGTCCAATTCAGAGAACAGTGCTTGAGTCAGCTTGTCTGAATGAATGATTTGTATTTAATTGATTGACTCCCTCTTAAAGGGAACATTCCAATGCAAACAGACAATTCAAAGTCTAGAAAAGATACGAGCAGGCCTTTGAAACGTGGAAGCTCAACAAAGACAGAAAACTGTATCTGTGTGTTTGTGTGTTTGAGACCCAAAATGTAATCTTGTGTTCTCACATTTATACCTGTATATTCCCATCTGGTTCCTGTACAATCGTGACCTGTATTTCCTGTGTTCATATACGCGAGTAGCAAATCCACACGTGTACAGTACAGATGGACACTTACTACAACCTGGAACCCGCAGCCATGGACTATCTATGAAGCCAATAAAGTTTAAGCGTCAGGGATCTCGCTGGCTTGGGTGGTATGTTCACATGACCGTATGTTTTTATTAAAAGTTATAAAGGAAGATATTTTTGTATTCTTGTTCTTAAATGGCTCCTTAAGCCTCCAGCCTCACAAAACTTGCCCTGCCCGTGGGCAATTGCTTCATTCATTTCCTATGTATTAGATCCAAGTAAGAAGGGAAAGGGAGAAGGTATCTGAGGACCCAAAACATAAATTCATATGTTTCTTCCTCTTAGATATAATCAAAGAATTATTCATTGACCCAAAAGGACTTCAATGATTATGGTCATCAGGTACTGCATTTATAGACAAGGCCTGCTTTGTTATAAGATTGCATTTTTTACTTGTCAAATCGCTTACATTTTTTCTTTTTTAAAAAATATGCTTTTATTGCTTTTTAGAGAGAGAGGAAGGAAAGGGATAGAGAGACAGAAACATGGATAAGAGAGGAACATCATCAATCGGCTGCCTCCTGCACACCCCCTTCTGGTGATCAAGCTGCAATCCAGGCATGTGCCCTGACAGGGAATCGAACCCGCGACCTCTTGGTTCCTGGGTCAATGCTCAACCACTGAGCCGCATTGGCTGGTGCTGATGTTTTTCTTAGGGAGCCAAGGAAAAGGAGGGGTGGGGAACACTAACATGAAAGGCAGCAAATAGACTATAATTCTTATGGGGAAACGATTTTAGTCTCTCCACCATGAAAACAAACGAATAAGAATGAAACAAGACCACATCTTTATGAGAAACCAAGAAATTGTGGGGTTTGTTTGTTGCTGTTTTTATGCCGGACGTGGCTTCCTAATAAAAGAAAATGGAAATGCAATTCACCATCTCCTCCAAGGAGTTTTTTAAGGAACGCGATACGGAGCTGGGCACAGGAAATCCCAGTGCCGGCGAAAGGCCTGAGGACAGTTTCCCAGACAGGAACCCAGGCACCAGCCAACGAACAGGCAGCATTGCAGGTGCGAGGGCTGGAGGGAGCCCATCCTCACAGGTATGGCCATGCCCCCTCCTCACCCACCACCCCCACAAAAAGCATCTGGCCTTCACTGTCACAGACTCAGCTAGTCCTCAAAGCACTGCATAGGCACTTCGCACCATCAGTGGCTTTTTTGGGGGGTGGGGAGGGGAGGTTGAAATTGTCGCTGGGCTCATGTACCAGTGACAAGAAATGAAACAATGCCCACTTCATGGACTGGTCCCAATTGCCAGGGTGTGAAGAAACATACAGTTGGGTGTTTGTCACGACTCCTTCGTCTCGGGGCTTCTATGAACCCCTCCCTCGGGGAGCCGCACGCCCAGATGGCACCCCAGGTAAAAAGGAGCCGTCCTCTCCCCACCAGGGCTGCTTGACTGTAAGGGTGACAGAGAACCCCTCTGTGGCCACAGCTGCTCACGCGCTGCCTCCGTTCCAGCTTCCACATTACTCACACCACCTCCTTCCCAGAAGTACTCGCTGTGGCCTGGAAAAACATGTTCACTAAGACTTATGAGAGATAAATCCATGTAAAAATAAAAAGAGATCATTATGAGATGAGACTACAGGGGGAACTTGTTACATAAATTTCATGCAGTAAAATCCCACACCGTTGCTGAAGGAAAGCCAGCGACAAGTTCAGCTCAGGATCCCCAGTCCGAAGCCTGTTCCAGGGCGGGGGCGGGAAGGGCTGCGCTGCTTAAAGATCGAGTTGCCCTGTCCTTCGAGAAAAGCCTGTTGGGTGAGCATCAGGCCCACTTAGAAGAAATCTGCAATGGCTTCCCACCCTGGCCACTCCCGTTACTCGATGCCTGGGGCCTCCAGTGGCCTAAGCAGTGAGAAGGTCTCTTTGCAGTGACGGTCCCTGGACAGAGAAAGGGGGCGCACTATGGAACCCCAAGTAAGACTGGGTCAGCCCTGGAACAGAAGGAGACACAGGTGTCCCAGGTCCTGACAAAGAAGAGATTACAAAGTGGCCAGTAGGGGGGCCCTGAGGGGAAACTGCCCGTCTCAAAGGGGGAAGACCTGCGCTCAGCTCCACAGGACTCCTTGTGACATCACCAGGTACCGCCTCGGAGCAGCAGGCCACTCCTGGGCCATGCCCCCTGCCTGGCAGGTGGTGGCCGGACCTGGGAGGGCTCCTGTCCCCAGGCGAGGGCATATGGTCAGTACTGAGTGAGCTGGCATTTTTTCTCATGGGTATGATTTTCTAACAAGAAACCCAAATGGTTCTTGTAGGACATGACACAGGCTTAGTTGCTTTTTTAACATTAATCAGCATCCCATTCAGGAGAACGGGCCGGATGTCTGAATCTCTCAAGTTATCCTTCATCTGCACCACAGCTGGTGCCCTCAAACACACGCACACATGATGCAAGGCACACGTGTGAGGCAACAGAACCCATGTTTGATTTCAGAGAAGGGAGAGTGAAAAAGAGAGAGAGAGAGAGAGAAACATCAATGATGAGAGAGCATCATTGATTGGCTGCCTCTTGCACGCCCCACACCGGGGATGGAGCCCGAAACCCGGGCATGTGCCCCAACCGGGAATGGAGCCGTGACCTCCTGGTTCATGGGTCGATGCTCAACCACTGAGCCTTGCTAGCTGGATTCGATCTATCTTTCAAAACAGGTTCTCTCATATCTACAGTTAACATTGGCAATGTAAAACAATGCCTTCTCTTTGTGAGAGGTCCACAGTGAAAAGGGACACTTGGTTTTCGTAAAGTCTGGATGGGAACCGATGGTGAAGGACACGGCAGGCCGGCAGAGGCCCGGGGTCCTGCGGGAGTGACCCAGAGCCAAGCCTCCCTCTCTCCCTCCCCCCTGCGGGTCCCTGCGCGGCTCGGGGAGAGGCTCCCAGCTGGAACAGGCCGCTCAGGAAGCCTGGCTCCTGGGGCTGCAGGAGGAAATCAGCCACCAGCCACACAGAGAGGCGCCCCAGCAGCTGCCCAGCTCGCCTGCTCCTGGTGAACCAAGTGCTAGTGGACAAGTCACTCCCAGAGCCGTTCAGAAGCCTCTTCCCCAGGAAAAGGCTCCAGCGAGTGTCCAGGGGCCTGAGACCCGGCCCGGCTGGGAAGGTCAGATGCGCGTGTGCACGGGTGTCTTTTGGAACCCTGTTTAGAGACAGTTTAATGTGCACAGTGCATTTTTGCTAAAGAACACTCACTCGTGATTTCATAGCCTCCCCATCACTCTCCGGCTGTCAGTCACCGATAAACAAAAGCAGGTTTTTACAAACAGTACATCAATCATTATCCAAGGAGACTGAAAACTCCCTTCTCTCTCCCATGGCATTTCACCCGCGCCCCCCACGCCCACCCCTGTCCCTTTCTGAAGGTGGTGGGGGTCATGGCATGGGCGCCTTCGGGCGCTCGGCCCCCCGCCTCTGAAGGCTTGGCGGAGTCGTCTTTCTCCTCCCGTGCCCCGTGGACACCAGGAAGCCTGGGACATCCAGTAAACGCCGTCAGCAGCCCCAGCTGCAAAAACAGTGTCAATTACGTGACGTGATGGATGGCTTTAATATGTCAGGAATAGGTGTGCACATAACTCGATGTTCCTGTTGTTCTCACGGTACTTGTTAACACGGCATTCCTGCATGTCCCGCGCTTAGGAAACAATCGCTAAAACTGCTTTTGCTTTCAAATAAGCTGCAACTGACTTTGAGTCTGTTTGCTTCTCTGTCAGCCATTGTACCTTTGCTGTTCTAATTGACTGTATATACTTGGAAGCAAAAAGCAAACATTTCTTTTCAGTGACTTTTTCCTTTTGCAAATGTCCTGTTTTATAAACCACCTTCGCATGAAACCCTACACTGAACGGGAGGGACTCAGACCAAGGCCTGCTCCTTAGGCCCGCTACGCGAACTCACCTGTGAAAAGACCCCTCATGTTCGGGAAAATGGGAGAGTCTGAGGTGACATAACCCACACTTTCCAGGTTTCCTAAAACACTGGCCTGGAAACTTAAGAATTTTACAATTTGTTTTAAAATCTAAGCCCTACGAAATGTCTTCTAGATGTCTCAGCAATCACTGGTTTGGTAGCAAAAATAATAACAATAAGCTTGCTCCTCTCTCGGGTCCTCATTTCCAAGATGACCAAGAAGAGAAGGAATAACGGTCGTGCCAAAAAAGGCCGAGGCCACGTGCAGCCTATTCGTTGCACCAACTGCGCCGGGTGCGTGCCCAAGGACAAGGCCGTTAAGAAGTTTGTCATTTGAAACATAGTGGAGGCCGCAGCCGTTCGGGACATCTCCGAAGCGAGTGTCTTCGACGCCGATGTGCTTCCCAGGCTGAATGTGAAGCTGCATTGCTGTGTGAGCTGTGCCATTCACAGAAAGGGAGTCAGGAATCGTTCTCGTGAAGCCCGGGAGGACCGAACACCCCCACCCCGAGTTAGACCTGCGGGTGCTGCCCCACGACCTCCACCAAAGCCCATGGAAGGAGCTGAGTCTTTAAAGAGTGAAGAAAAGTTCTCTGGGGGGGAAATAAATGGAAATTGTATTTCAATAATAATAATAATAAGCTTAAGAACTGACAACCACTGGTGAGTTCCATTTTGTCCACAGACCGATTTTTAAAAATTTATCTCTTTATTAAAAATATTTTTGTATTGAGTTCAGAGAAGGGACAGGGCGAGAAAGATAGAAACATCTATGATATGAGAGTCATTGATCGGCTGCCTCCTGCACACCCCCTACTGGGGACTGAGCCCGCACATGCCCTGACCTGGAATCAAACCTTGACCTTCTCGTTCATATGTCAACACTCAACCATGAGCCAAACCGGCTAGGGTTGCAGCCCAATTTTTAACGGCCCTGTCTGATTTCTTCCCACTTTTGTAACCTTGATCAAATAGCACGCCTAAGTCACTGTAAAGCAGACAACGAAACAGGTGCTCTGAAAATGCCACAGAGAGCTGCCAGGTCTGGCTGACAGCAAAACCGGTCAGAGAAAAATGTCAAGAGTTTTGAAATTAGGTCAAAGAAAACAGCTATTTTTTAAAATCATCTTCTCATTTTCCTTTCACTCAAAATCAAAACATAACAGAAATGTCCAACTGCTTAAAATGGAGTCTTAACCACAAACTCGACTGCTAAAATCCAAAAAGAGAATTAGCACACTGTTTGAGTGCTCAGGGTGTACCAAGCTGCCGGAAGCACTTTATATGTGCATCCTCTCATTTCAATTCCCACAGGACCTCTACGAAGGCGGTACCATTGTGATTCCCATTCTACAGATGAGTAAACTGAGGCTGATGGATCATACGTGTGTCTCTTGCCAAGAACCCACACCTTTGCTACATAGCACTTTAAAAAAAATGTTTTTATTGATTTTAGAGAGAGAAAGGGAAAGGGTTAGAGAGAGAAACATTGATGAGAGAGAAACATCATCCAGCAGTTGCCTCCTGCACACGCCCCACAGGGGATTGAGCCTGCAACCCGGGCATGTGCCCTGACCTGGAACTGAACTATCAGCCTTTTGCTTCCTGGGTTGATGCTCAACCGCTGAGCTACACTGGCTGGGCCAGAACCATTGGCTTTCAATCCAATGTCTTTCATATCCTCCTGAGCATCCAGCACAGGACTGGTTAACATATTAAGGACTCAGTCACACGCCAGTCAAGGACATGAAGTTTGGAGTGTGAGCTTCTCAATCACCTCTGTCAGTCAAGGTGTTGACTGACGCCCAGGTCCCCTCCATCAGCTGTGACGTCTGCCTGGCTGTTTGTTGAAGGCAGAGGCTCAGGGTATCTGCAAACAGGTAAGTCAAATAGCCACCACCTTTTTCTGCAAATGTCATCTCCAGTGGACACAGGCTGATAAACACTGCCATAAAGATAAGCTGTCAAGACGACTGCGTGAGCCTCTCTATCCCATCGGCATCTCGGCCGAGAGCAAACACCAAATGTCTGAATCCCACCGGGCAGCCATGTGGAATTCAACCTTCTGTCCAGCCCCTCTGTCCACTCCTTTAGGGACACCGCCTGCCCTTTACCAGATCGAATCTCCTTTTCTTCACTCTTTGTTCACTTGCTGTCTGATTCCTCTCCTTTTCTTTTTTTCTTCCTTTCTGCTTTCTCCCTTTCCATTTCTCCAGCTCAGGAGAGTTCCATTTCCTCTTTTCCTGTCCCGAGGTCACTCTGCTTTCCCCGTGTTAGCGATGCCCCGTCCTCATTCCACCCTCACACGATGAGAACACAGGCCTCCCTCCGGCATCGTCGGGGCGCAGGGATAAGATTCAGCAGGTTCACGGTGCAGCGTGAACAGTGAGGCGCCGTGAGCGCAGCCACCTGATCGGAAACCAGGCATTGCAACGAGTGTGGTGGGACTGGGAACCGTCCTCCTGCGGTCAGTATTCCAACGGTTAGGCAACTGCTGGCCAAAGACCCCTTGGCCCTTCCTGGCTCGTCTTCTGAGCCGCGATTCTGTGATTGTGACATGTACGCATGACACCATTCACTCACTTTGCAAATATTTGTGGAATCACTGAGTTTGGGAACCAAGGTCTGTGGGGCCCTTTCCCAGATGCTAGACTGCATTTTGCATAAAGGAAAGAGAGCAGGTGGTGTCTGCAAAAAAAAAAAAAATCTGTGAAAAACCCTTCTAATTTCAGGCGTCATGCTGTGTGGGTTTTCTATTTCTATTAAAAAGTAAGGAGAAGCCTAGCCCCTCAATGTTCAGAATGAGAGAAGAGTTCCAATGGGCCCAGAAAAAAAAAGTAAGAACGTCAGAATATGTCCCCATGTTTGAAAGTCAGCCCTCCAGCATGCAGACACTCGCCTACCAGGCATGGCCACCCATGTGCCCTCTGCCCCCAGGCCCCTGGAGAGCCACCCCAGCTTGAGTCCCCAAACTGCCATACTGCCATACCTTTCTATATATATATTTATTGATTTCAGAGAGGGATAGAAACATCAATGATGAGAATCACTGATCAGCTGCCTCCTGCACACCCTACTGGGGATCAACCCCACAACCCAGGCATGTGCTCTGACCAGGAATCGAACCATAACCTCCTGGTTCATAGGTCGATGCTCAACTACTGAGCCACGCCAGCTAGGCAGCAGAGACCCACCTTCAGGCAAAGGGTAGGAAGCAGTGTGGGAACCATCTCAATGTTGCTCAGAATTGTTTGGCCCATCCGATGGTCTCTTGATGTCCTAAAGTTTTCTTTGAAGCTAAGAAGGTGACAAGGCAGAAAGATCAAGGACTTTAGAGTCAGACTGACCAGGCCCTGAGGACAGACTCAGCCGTGACTACCTGCATAATCTCAGACAGGTTTCTTGGTCCTCCTGAAGTTGTTTTACCCATCGAGTGAGTGTAAGACCACCTCGGCTACAGGATTATTGTGAGAATTAAAGATGATATATGCAAAGTGCCTAGATGGAGCCCAAAATTACAGTTGTTAATATTGGCAGAATGACTACGTTGGATTTCAGGGGGCCAGGAGGATCTAAATATAAACTCTTGAATTCACACACTGGATGTTTAAAATTCTGCCCTTAAAGATTTAAGGTGAAAAGACATCAAGAGTCACTGCACAATACACACACACACACACACACACACACACACACAAACACACACACTCATCCTTAAAGCAAAACAACTGGTGGCAATAAAATGGGGGTTGGGGGGGGCTTTACTCATATATCTCCAAGAGGGAAAAAAAAGACTTTAGTTCTCATCTCTGCCCATCTGTCCCTGGCACAGCACCCAGTCCGGCCGCTGAAGCTGAGCTCTCTGCCCAATCCTGGCTCTGACAGGGCGAGAAGGCAGAAGGCAGAGGACAGGGCTACTGCCTCTAACTTAGAAAGGAGACCGAAGAGTATAAAGTCAAAGCCTGTTCCTTCGAGGCTGTTAGATGCTAGATTCTGTAGGCAGAAGAGCAACAGTGGCATCTACAGGGCAGCAGATGAACTTGGCCGGGGAAGCAGAGAGGAAGGTTAGGGAAAGCACTGCCTTCAGAACACTCCCCAGAACACGCCCCCACAGTGGAGACATCAGCTGCCGAGCTGGCCTCTTCTCTATACACCTGTAATGACAGGTGCGTGCACAAGTGCAAGCCACCGTAAACAAGCCCGTAGGTCCCACGCCCTAACTGACATGTTGACATTCCTTGCTCTGGCTGTTAGAAACACATCAAGCAGCCCACCCAGTGTGGCTCAGTGGTTGACCATCAACCCATGAACCAAGAGGTCACTGGTTCCATTCCCAGTCTCATCAATGTTTCTATTTCTCTATCCCTCTCCCTTCCTCTGTCTCTCAAAAACAAAACAACAACAAAACATTTTTTTAAAAAGACATCACACAAACTCATGGAGCTGGAAACTTGGGGAGCGTGTCAGCACAGTCTCTAGGGCTGGCAACCAAAACTGATTTTTCAAAGAAATGAAATCTGTCATTAAGATATTAGACAACTCATAGAATCTCTGGGGAAGGTGGGGAACTGGGCTCAGTGGGCAGAGAGGAACAAAGGGAGCTAAACATTCAGAACCCAGGAGGATATCATTGTGGTCACCCACCGCTGCCACCGGCACTGGGGGCTGGGCCCTGCAGCTGGATGTCTCAGAGAATGGCTGCTACCGGTGCTTCCTCTGCCAACAATGAGATCTCCATTGTCCCTGCTTCGTGGCACCACTAGCTCTCCATTTAAAATCCTAGGTGGTTGTGTCTGATTGGCCGATAACAGAGTAGCTCTAAGGAGAAAGGATCTTGCCATACAGAGGCGACTTCCCCAGACACAGAAGAGATGTTCCGCAGATGCTGGGCAGCCAAGCACAGACAAGGGTCCCCTACAGAATGGGATGCAGTGACAGCAAATTGCAGATCCATCACCAGGGAGTGTGTTTTGAGTTTGTGAGAAGTTGTGTGACAAAATGGGAAAGGAAGGAGCCAGGAATTCAAAAGGCTAGGTCCAAGGGCTGATTCTGTCACTTATTAGCTATATAACCTGGGCAGGTATAAATGAGCTTTCTGGGTTTTTGTCATGCATAGAATAATTATTCCTACCAACCTGGCACATCAGGTCATTTTGTTGAACAGGCTTTGAAAATTATACTATTACTGAGTAAATCCATTTGCCTGAGGGTCCCAGGTTATCCATTAGTAAAATGAGAATATTCCCTACATTGTCGGGCGACTGTGAGCTAAAGTTGAATATTATAAATGAACTAGGGGCCCGGTGCACAAAATTGGTGCACATTAAAAGGGAATTAATTAGAGGAAATATTTTAATATTGCTATTTGCCCTTTCTCTATAATAGAAGTGCCAGAGATGAAAGAAAATTAGTAAAATGTATATGAAAATCTTCCTCCTGTCAGAGGCTGGGGCAGGCCGTGGGACCCAGAGTCAAGTCCCTGCCCACCTGTGTGCACCTTGAAATCGCACAAGATCCAGACCTGGCTGGCCCCACCCTCATTGGGCGAGATCCAGACCCAGCCGGCCCCACCCCTCTCAAGCCCCGCCAGGTGGGGGGGCGCAGCCTCAGGTCCCCCAACCCGGCCTGGTGCCATGCAGCCTCAGGTCCCTGATCGCTCGTTACAGGAACCCCGCCTCTGCTGTGGGCGCAGCCATCTTGTGACAGTGTAAGGGTTAATTTGCATATTACCTCTTTATTATATAGGATGGCTTGTTTACAGATTGAAATTATTTTATGTTTGGGGTTTGCATCAAGATAATGGAGGTGGTGGGTGAGAGAGGAAGTGGGCAGCAATATAGGTAAGACTGACCTTGAGTTATTACTAAGTATAGCTAGCTGGTAGGCACATTATAGCATTCTCTCTACATTAGTATAGAAATCTTCAATAAATGTTTGTGTGTGTGTGTGTTTTAATGAAGTGTCACAGAAATACCTAGAAGAAACAGGCCACACTCTCCAAATTTTATTATTGAGTCGGTGTCAGGTGACGCCTCCACCATCACCACCCTCCTCCGCACTGTTTTCTCAGGACTGTGGTCTTCCCTCTCTCCCATCCCCTCCTCCCGGACTGGTGGTGCCAAGGGAAGCCTGTATCAGGGAAACATCTTCAGTGGCAAAACACTAGTTTGAAACGAAAACCCCCAAAGAACTAACCAACGTATTCATCAACAATAGAAAAACAAGAAAAACAAGCAAAACCAGTGCGCACACAACCCCTGGAGGAGGGCAGCCTGTCCCTGCGCTCCGTCCCGGTTCAGAGCACCCGTGAGGTCACTCTTTCCAAAGAACAAAAGCGGACTCACACGTCCCTTTTCCTACCACAGCATTAGGCTCAGGACCACGGGAAATGAGTCGCAAAGACGCCGCAGCAGGGAGCAGTGTTCGAGCTGCACGCCAGCCGCAGTGCAGTACCAGCGGTCGGCTCTGGCGTCCGCCCGGCTCCGGATGGCCCAGGACGCCGGGAGCCTGTGGGGTTCCGAGGGAAAGGGACCAACCGAGAGTGCCAGCGCCTCGCCTCCGGGGAACGACCACTGTCCGGGGTCCTGACAGGCCCAGGGAGGGACAGGAGCATCCTGAGACTTCACAACCCGACGCCGGGTGTTTAATTACGATCATGAACTCCGACGAGGAAAGGCTCCCCCTGGCGCTGGGAAGGGCTTCAGATCCCCGTGAGGCTGGGCCCGCACACAGCCTGTCAGCCTTGGCGATCTAACCTAACCACGTGGTCTCCCTTTTTAAAAACGCCGCGCGGGGCCTGCTCCGATCAGCGCCCGCCGGAAACAGGCCTTGCTGCCAGCGGGGCGGAAATACTTCCGCCCCCAACCAAGATGGCGCCCGCGGCGGGGCCGCTGGACGGAAGTGACCTGCGGGGGCGCCTGACGGGTCCATCATGGCGGCCACGGCCACCTCCGCCGCGTTCAAGCGGCTGGATCTGCGTGAACCCCGCGGGCGCTTTTTCGAAGACCCACGGAGCGGAAGGAGATCCGAGGCCTGGAAGCGCCAGGTTCGGGCCGAGATCGAGCACTAGAAAGAGTAGCTGCGGCAGATGATGGGGCGAGCGGTACCGCGACCTGATC
>NW_005871194.1:51278-107673 GCF_000147115.1 Myotis lucifugus | reverse complement strand
GACTTTTTTTTTAGACCAAGTTTTTTCCCGTTTGACATCGCCCCCCCCCCCCCCCCAGCCGTTCATTGCTCATACCAGCCTTCCCCACACAGTTCCCAAGAATCACGGCCACAGTCCCTCGTAGCTAGGCCACCCGTTGCTTTAGGGCCGTACCGGACTCCAGCATCAGGCCGCCCGCTGTAACAGCTGAACCTATCCACGTCGGTGCGCTCAGGTCATTCCAATCCGGTGAGCCCCAGCGATCCCTCCTCCGACCGCCAATTAGACCTGCGGTGGAAGGATGCAGCCCCCGAGCACACCCTAAGGTTGGAGCAGCGTGTTGTGTTCTGTGTTCAGGGCGCGAGGGTGAGAAAGGTAAACAATGAAAAGGGCGCGAGGGCGAGAAAGGTAAACAAGGAATTTGTTCTTAAAAACCTGGGAGGAGAACCTTACAGCGACATGCAAGGAGAAACTGCAAAAGTACCATTGAGCTCCATGTTGGAAGTTTTTAATACAACCCGGGTTTTAGAGGAAGTCAGGTCAGTAGGCTGGGCTCGCACAATAGAAGGCTGGGGCGAGCCGGTGTTGCTCAGTGGTTGAGCAACGACCTATGAACCAGGAGGTCACCATTGGATTCTGTTTGATTCTGGGTCAGGGCACATGCCTGGGTTGCAGCCTCAACCGTAGTAGAGGCGTGCAGGAGGCTGCTGATCAATGATTCTTTCTCATCATTGACGTTTCTATCCCTCTCTCCCTTCCTCTCTCTGGAATCAATAATAATAAAAAAATGTTAAGGAAATGGGTTGGAAATAGCTGATTTTTGAAATGAGTGACCTCATTCCTCTGTAAGCTGTACACGGAGTACATGTCCCTCCCTACGTGGCCAGCCTTGGTTACAACTGAGTCATGCTTCAAGGTTTATTAGTAAATTAATGTACTCTTGCTAGCTTTTAGAAATGTATTTATTTTTGTAGTTGCTATATCTGACTTCAACCCACCAAACGTTGCCTTTCTTTAAGGCACAAAGAAATAGAAGTCCCCAGTTCCTGCTCTGACAGAGCTTACAATCTATAAGAAAAATGTAAACAATATACAGTCGCAGTAGAAAACATTTTAGCATTATGGTGATCGGCTCCCAAAATAATGGTGCACATTTACCATAGACTTCCAAAGAAAGTCGTTTCAGACTCGGTCCTTCCTCCTCAGCAAAGAGGGGCCTTCAGGACAGAGGAGGCTTGGAAGGTGGGTCTGAAATGTGTAAAGACAATTAAAACTGGTAATGAATTTAATGAAAGCAGGTTCCTCACCCTTGGTGCTGTTGACATTTGGGGCCGGGTCATTCTTTGTGGGAGTGGCTGTCCTGTGGATGTGTGGAAGCATTCCTGGCCTCCATCTGTTAGATGCCGGTAGCACCCTCCCTCTCCCCCACTGTGATCATCACAGATGTCTCCAGATACTGCCAGATGTTCCCTGGGAGATGAAATCGCCCCTCTGCCCCACACGTGCAAACCAACGGACTCCAGGGCCCCTAGAAGAAAGTAGTGGAGGATGGGAACCCTTGACCACCAGGCTGATACAAAGCAGTGAGGAGCCTTTAGAACCAAGCAAAGATAATATCTAAGTAGCTGCTGAAGAAGGTAAACTTGACAGCAAAGGAAAAAGATAGATTGGAGTAGTGAATGAACACAGCACAGGCTAAATGTTTTTGGGTTAATCTGCGTGTGAGGTGACATGATGATGACCTGCATTAGAGTCGTGGAAGTGTAACAGAAACTTCGATGGTCAAGATATCAAGAGAGCCCATCAGAAGGACATGAACTTCCTGGGAAGTTAGCAGTAAAGTGTGATGTGTGCTAAGATAGATAAGGAGGAGATGGCCAAGATTGTTGTTAGGGAGATGAATGTAGTTTTAAGGATACTGACAATGGAAGGGTGGTGACACCTACCAGGTAGCAGCACAAAAGGCTGGACTGGGCTTCAGAGGTGTGACGAGGACTAAAGATAAAGATGTGGCAGTAGTGGTCTGCTTAGAGGTGATGCTTGAGGGAAGAGACTGCTGAAGTAAAAGGACAAGACTGACAGGATGGAGGCATGAGGATCGAGACAAGTGAAGATTTGGTGGAGGGCTGGTGAATAGAACAGCCACCAAGGAAGTCCATGATGCACTTGAAGAAGCAGGAGGTGTAGGAAGGCTGAACATCTGAAAAGGGAAGGAGAAGTGCACTCTAGAGGGGTCCATAGGGCTCCGTGCTATTGAGACATCACAGGAGCAGTGGTAACCAGACTGTGAGATGACCAGAGTCAGTGTGCCTCTCCCTGGGCCTGAGCAAAGTGGCGGGCCACAGGTAGGAGAAACCGGTGGGGTTGCACAGCAGTCCCCACTCCAGGATTCCACTGTACTGCGCTTTGATGCCTTGCTGAAGGGCGCTGCATCAGGCTCGTTGAAAGCTGTGAACCCTAAAGTGCCCCCACACTGCAGCCTGCCGAACACCGCCCCTGCTTTCATTTGTTCCTCTGACCCTGTGCCTTTCCCTGTAGCCACAGCCGGCCCGGGAGAAGTTCTACAGCATGGCTGCCCAGATCAAGCTCCTCTTAGAAATCCCTGAGAAGATCTGGAGCTCGATGGAAGCCTCCCAGTACCTCCACGCCACACAGCTGTACCTGCTCTGCTGCCACCTGCACAGCCTGCTCCAGCTGGATTCTTCCGGCTCCCGATACAGCCCTGTCCTCTCCCGCTTCCCCATACTCATCCGGCAGGTGGCAGCGGCCAGCCACTTCCGGTAGGTGGGTCCACCATGATGACCTCTGGTGAGGGCTGCGCTTCACCACTACAGCTTTGTGGAGGACGTCTTCTTTCCTGGGGCACCAAGGCTCTTGTCTCAAGATGTGAAAAGTCCGCTGGTGACCTTTGTCATCTTTCTAGGTCAACCATTCTGCATGAAAGCAAGATGCTGCTCAAATGCCAGGCTGGGTCAGACCAAGCAGTGGCGGAGGCCCTGTGCTCTATAATGCTCCTAGAAGAGAGTTCTCCTCGCCAAGCCCTGGCAGACTTCCTGTTGGCCAGAAAGGCAGCTATTCAGAAACTCCTCAACCAGCCGCACCACGGTGGGTACCACGGGAATGGGGAAGGATGAGCTGAGGGAGACGGAAGCATCCAGAGCATTTTCTGTTACTCAACTAAAGGAGGGTGTTGTTGAAGAGGATGGTTTCTTCTCGTAGGTGCTGGTGTCAAGGCTCAGATTTGCTCATTAGTGGAGTTGCTGGCCACCACTTTGAACCAAGCGCATGCTCTTTTCTACACTTTACCGGAAGGGCTGCTGCCAGACCCGTCCCTGCCATGTGGCTTGCTCTTCTCAACTCTGGAGACCATCACAGGCCAGCATCCTACTGGTAAGCTTGTAGCCAGCCTTTTTTTATCTTCTGGTTCATTCAAACAATGTTTATTGAGCATCTGCCAGCTACTATGCTAGGCTCTGGGGATACAGCAGTGAACTGGACAAATATGGAACCCACCTTTGTAGAGGTAACAGTCTAGTGGTAGAGGCAGATTTTGAACTCAGTACACACATACCTGTTTCATATCAGTATTGGTCTTTGCTCTGAAGGTGAAGTACAAGTTGGCTTGGGAGCACTGACATGAGCGACCTCACCAATGTTACTTGCACTGGAGAAGTGATATTTAAACTGAAACCTAAAAGCTGAGTAAGACTTAGGTGAAGAAGGCAAGGAAAAGAGTGCCAGGCAAAGGGAAGAGGATGTGCAAAGGCCCTGAGGCACGAGTGGGCCTCCCAGAGTTGCACAGCATGGGCCTATGCCCTGCTAGAGGGAGCGGTCACCTCTGAAGAGCTGCAACTCACTGATCAGGATGAGTGGCCATCAGTTCTTCCCTCAGATCTTCAAGGGAGGTTGGAGGATGGTGAGAAACAGGAAACATACCTTTTGACAATTTAAGTTCTACTTTGCAAATGTCGAGGGCTGCACAGCACTCAGTACTTCTCTCTCTCTTCCCCATTCCATTCCTCACTTTCCTTGCCTTCTCAGCCAATAGGATGACCAGAGTTGGAGGGAAGCTGCCAGCTCCCTGATGACGGAAGCCCTGGACATATTCTGTACTTCCCTTTCCCCCCCTTTCCAGGGCTCCAGTCTGCCCTGCCCAGAGGAAGACTAGATGGTCTGTGGAAATTCCTTCTAGGTCCATTTTTTAATATGCTGTTCAGAGGATGGCCCGGTTCCTTCTCACTTGGCCTTCTCTTTAGAAAAGGGCATCGGCGTTCTCCAAGAAGAGATGAAGCTCTGCAGCTGGTTCAAGCACCTGCCGGCATCCATTGTCGAGTTCCGGCCGGCTCTGCGGACCCTCGCACATCCCATCAGCCAGGAGTACCTAACCGACACGCTGCAGAAATGGATCCACATGTGAGTAGCCAGAGCTTTCCCGAGGCTGGCAGGCACCACCCTGGCAGCCTCGTGTGTGGCCATAGGGCCAGTGATGAGTGAGGGACAAGCCTGACCTCCTGGAGGATGCTCTGCACACCGCTCACTCGGTCATGTCGGCGCCTCACTCAGCCACCTGTCGCCAGCTTCATGGAAGGATAGCCCCTACTGTGGGGAACCGAGAAGGAATCTGTCTTTCAAAATACTGCATAGAGGATTTTAAATTCTCTTTATGTAAGAGTCCTGTCACCCTAAACTTTTATTTAGTTTTTGAAGACACTCTGTAGGGCTCTCGACTTCCTTCCAGATGCCTCAGAGAAGCAAGGATAGGTCCGGTGAAAGGGCCACAGGCTCTCCCCCATCCAGCCAGAAACACTGTGTTCATGCGTATTTGTAACTGCTCTGAGAGAAGTACATTTATGTAATTGGAGGTTTTCAAATGGAGGCCTGCTCTTGCTCTTAATAAAGGTGTGGAATCACGAATCCAATGAGGCCTAAGGAAAATGATTGTGTTGCAGGTGCAAGGAAGACATTAAAAACGGGATCACCAGCCTGCTCATGTTCGTGAAGAGCATGAAAGGCCTGGCGGGGATCCGGGACGCCGTGTGGGAACTACTTACCAACGAGTCCACCAGTCGCAGCTGGGACGTGGTGTGCCGGCGGCTTCTGGAGAAGCCCCTCTTGTTGTGGGAGGATTTGATGCAGCAGCTGTTCCTTGACCGATTACAGGTACCGTGGGCAGTCCTGTGGCAGTCGGTTTTATGGCCAGTCCTAGTGTGATCTGTGGTTGTCTGGGTTGAGTCCTGACGTGTCCTCAGTGTGTTCTCTCCCTGCGGACTTACTCCAGGGAGTCCCAGCATGCCTTCTGGGGGGGTGGGGTCTCTTCTGGGTCTGCACAGGGATCCCGACTCGGTGCTGGAAGAGCCCAGGCCTCTGTCAGGCGGTCGGGAACGTGTCTGTGTCCATCAGCGATGACTTTGTCCTCTGCCAGCATCATGTCATCTGAGCCTGGTGGAGAACATTCGGAATGCTGGATGGACTGCCACGTGGTCCTCTTGTTTTGAGATTTCTGAAAGGAATTGCTTTTCTCATTCTGTTTTAGACGCTGACAAAAGAGGGCTTTGACTCTATCTCCACGAGCTCTAGGCAGCTCCTCACCTCCGCCTTGCAGGAGCTCGAGAGCAACACCAGCAAGTCCGCTTCCAACAAGCACATCCAATTTGAGCACAACATGTCTCTCTTCCTCTGGTCCGAGAGTCCCGGTGACCTGCCTCCCGACGCCGCCTGGGTCAGCGTGGCGAGCCGGGGCCCATTTGGCGGCAGTGGGCTCTCCATGAAAGCTCAAGCTGTCAGTCCTTGTGTACAAAACTTCTGTGCTGCCCTAGATGCTAAACTGAAGGTGAAACTGGATGACCTCCTGGCTTACCTTCCCTCTGACGACTCGTCACTGCCCAAAGAGGTCACCCCCGTGCAAGCCAAGAACTGTGCCTTTGACAGGTACGCAGACGCCGGGACTGTGCAGGAGATGCTGCGGACTCACTCGGTGGCCTGCATCAAGCACATCACGGACTGCGTCCGGGCAGAGCTGCAGAGCATCGAGGAAGCTGTGCGAGGCCAGCAGAATGCCCTGGGCCGTGACAAGCTGCATGCGGTCCTCTTCATGGCCAGGCTCTGCCAGTCCCTGGGAGAACTGTGTCCTCACCTGAAGCAGTGCATCCTGGGAAAGTCTGGGAGCTCTGAGAAACCAGCAAGGGATTCCAGGGCTCTGAAAAAACAAGGAAAGGGGAAAACGGAGAAAGTCCTACCTACGCAGGCCCAGTGGCAGGAAGTGAAGGAGCTCCTCCTGCAGCAGAGTGTGATGAGCTACCGGGTCTGGAGCTCGGCGGTGGTGCAAGTGAGTAGCATGGCCACGTACTTGTCTCACTCCCCACTCATCCTCATCGTCTCCCTTTCACTATAGTCCAGTCTTGTCAACCTTGATCTTTTAACAGAAAGGGAATAACAATTCTTATTCCATACAGTTACTTACTTTCACTTTTCTCTGCCACACAGAGCAAATGTCAAACCTCTTCCATTCATTTTTAGTCTGGACTTAGAAACCCTGGTGATTTTTCCCTTCCATCTAATGAGAAAGACCCTCTCTCTGGATAAGGATCTGTATTTCCTGCTCTGCACCCTAAATATGTTCCCTATAGTCTCTGCTATTGTCTTAAGAGCTGACACTTGCAGAGTAGTTAGCAACAACATTCCCTTTGCCGATACCAGTAATTAGCCAAGAGAAGAGTGACGTTTGCCACTTGCCACCCCACGTGACCTAAGCAGCAGAAGCTCTAGAGCAGGGGTCCTCAAACTTTTTAAACAGGGGGCCAGTTCACTGTCCTTCAGACCGTTGGAGGGCCGGACTATAGTTTTTAAAAAAAACTATGAACAAATTCCTATGCACACTGCACATATCTTATTTTGAAGTAAAAAAACAAAACGGGAACAAATACAATATTTGTATTTGCATGTGGCCCGCGGGCCGTAGTTTGAGGACCCCTGCTCTAGAGTCTGAAAGAAACTCTGCAGGATCTGAGTGGCCTCTCTGGGCATCTGCCTTTTATTACCAGGTTTTAGCCCATGGATTTGCCCAGTCATTACTTTTAGATGATGCTGGCTCAGTCCTGGCCACGGCCACCAGCTGGGATGAACTAGAAATTCAGGAGGAAGCGGAGTCTGGCAGCAGCATCACATCCAAGATCCGACTCCCTGTCCAGGTAAGCCGGGGCCCCTGTCAGAGCCGGACTGAGACCTGCTCTGAGGAAAGGAAAGAGCTTAGAAAATCACTAATGGTCAGCTGCTGAGGGGGAGCTGCAAGTAATAGTTACAACTTTCTGCTGGGGGTGGGGGAGGCCAAGTGGCCATGGGGCCAAGTAGATAGACTGCTCCAGAGTCAGTGATGATTCTTCCCTTTTGTAGCACGGGCTCTGCTAATTCGAGAACCACTTACCCTTTACTGAAAACAGCAGCGTAAAAAGGTGCCACCGAGGGAATGACAGCCAGTGTCACTCGGATCTGTTAGCTGGGCTGTGAGGGGCTGATTGGAGAGGTCAACGTCTTGGTGTGAAGCCAGGATAGATGGACCCGTATTTACTGCGTCTCATTTAATCGGTGCAAGATGGACCCATATTTACTGCGCCTCATTTAATCGGTGCAAGTTGGCGACTCAGTGCTCCTTAGGAAATTAATCGGGTTGGAGGCCATGCCTTGCCCAAGGTGACGCTGCAGGAGATGCTGAAAAACTGTGTGGCTCAAGTAGTAGCTGCCTATGAGAAACTCTCAGAAGGAAAAGAGACGAAGGTAGGTGTTCGCAGTTTTCTCCATTAAACACTGAAATAAACCTTAGCTTTCTCTGGGCTCTGGGCAGCGCACAGCAAGGACTCTGGGTGCTGAGGGTCACTGAGCCCAGGCTATCGAGTTGGTAGTGGCTGCGAGTTTAATTACACCGTCCTCAGGGGTCAGGCAGGTCTTCATAAAAAGGCAGTCAGTACAGTGGGAGGAGGAAGGCCTCAGAGTAACAAAGACCCCTCCTGACCAGGCACAGTCACACACCGGGGTTTGGGGCGAATCATTTACATCTCAGTTTCCTCAGGATCAAATGTGGTCTCTTAAACTAAACTTCTCTGGGGCTGGGAGGAAGTTGGAAGGATTACAAAGCACAGCCTTGGCATGCGAGGTATTTAAGAGTCCCTGCCCCCCCTCTCCCCTCTCACCCATGGTCTGGGAAGCATTCTGCCCTTGTGGCATATTCCCACTTGATTAATAACACTTTTAAGACAGGCCCACCTCCCAATTTGGGAAGAATTCAGGTAAGCCTTCTCTCCTGAGTTTGCTCACAAGGCCTCTCCTTCATGCAAGGGGCGTTTTCCCTTTAAAATGACCATCTCCAGCACCTGAGACCTTTTTTAAGGGCTGGGTCCTCCCTGTGGTTGGGTTTTAAGACCAAGTTTCTAACCTGTTTTGTTGTGAGATTAAAGTGGTATGAATGGAAAAAACATCTGCTTCTGAAATAAGCTGGGACTCAACCAACCCGTGACATGGAAGTCATCTCCTTTAATGGGCGGGGCGGGGCATTCGTTTGCAGAGAGAAGGTGCATTTCCAATGACCCAGAACCGGGCACTGCAGCTGCTTTACGACCTGCGGTACCTCAGCACTGTGCTCACAGCCAAGGGTGAAGAGGTGAAAAGTGGCCGCAGCAAACATGACTCCAGGTAGCCTCACCCCAGCTCTCCCAATACAGCCTCTGCCCAATGCAAGCCCCTTTCCTGGGGAGCCACCAGCCAGCCGTGCTGCACAGTAGCTGTGCTTGTTTTAGACAGGAAGCTCCTGTTGCCAGCAAGATAAATACTGACCAGCTGCTGGCTACATTCCACGGCCAGGCGGAGTAAGTGGGATCTCATTCCTCTTCTCCAGTCAGCCTACCAACTGCTGGGTATAATTGGAGCCTCCAGTGCCCTCCCTAAACACAGCATGGGAAAAATGGACTCGACTTAGACATCCCATCAGCTCAAAACTCTTGAGGATTATTAAGCACAACAATTAGTAACAAGTGATACTGAGCCAGGAATTAAGAATAAATCCAGCTCCAGGATTTCCATAGCATTCAAGTACCAGAAAATGGGTTTTTGTCCTAAAAACTGTGGAGACTCATCATCCTAATCCTTTTCTTCAGAATTGAGAAAGTAACTGACTACTTGGAAGGACTCATTGATCCCTTTGACCTGGATGTGTTCACACCACACCTCAACAGCAACCTCACACGCCTGGTGCAGCGAACTTCTGTAAGCCAGTCCCTGTGAAAGATAAACCCGCTCTGGCGCTATCGCTCCTGGAGACAGTGCTGGGGGGGGGGGGGGGGGGGGGGGTGGAGATACAGGACGCAAGCTGAGGTTAGTTATAAAGACTGAAAGAGGATTAGGTAAGATCTCACTGCTGAGATCTGACCCCATTCATGGTAGATAAGGATTATTCAGGTTTTATCCAGGCCTCAGAAAGGAATAAAAGAGCCATGTGACTGAGATTCTGACAGGTGGTAATTTTTAAGCATTCACACACTGAAAAGAACGTTCCCCAAAATGATGATCACAAAGTGACTGACTACTGACAGAAGCGGCTTAAACTGGCCAATAAACCCACCGTGTTTTTGTACCCCCTTCTTGTCTGTCAGGTTCTATTTGGACTGGTTACTGGTACAGAGAATCAGTTCACCCCCAGGAGCAGCACATTCAACTCGCAAGAACCCCATAACATACTGCCGCTGGCATCGAGTCAGATCAGGTAACGATCCCACCAGGCTTCTGCTGGCCCCCGGCTTCCTGTTCATGCCACTGAAATGCCTTCATCTTCTCTTGGAGGTTTGGACTTCTTCCACTCAGCATGACAAGCACTCGAAAGGCCAAATCAACCAGCAGAAGCATCGAATCCAAAGCCCAGGTTAGTGCAGAAATCAAAAGGTTCATCCCTATGGATCCTGTCCCATTTCCCACCAAACCACCCAATCGGCTCCCCTTAAAGAATCGATAAAGAACTGAATGACAAAATGCACTAATGCTGCTTTTAATGGCGGCGCAATATAGAAGTACAGGTTTTACTAGCTTGAGCTGATAGGTTTAAAAGGTGCTCATTTACACTATCAAGTAGCCTCATATAGAAACAGATCTCAGGCTGCCGAGGCTGGAGATCTGCAGGACAGGAAGGAGGTTGTTCTTGGGTTTTGTAGGATAAAAGAGCGAACTGCTAACCCAGCACTATCGTTATACTTGTTTGGAAAAAAAAGGTTGGTTTTGGTGATGGTTTCATCTTCCATTTCTTTTACTTGGGTGGTAAATAAAAGGAAATTTGCTTTCTTGAGTTTTACATTTTCTTGTTAATACACGTTTTGTTTCAGGAGGTTGCCATCCATTAGCCTGCAGGAGGAGTCCTGGGTATTTCTGCATTGTGTTGTATACATGTGTGTTTGAGAGCTCAAGTGCTGGCTTCTTTCAGCATTTAGTTGTTTACTTTATTGCTAGACAAAACAATAGCAATGAATCCTTTCCACATTCCCTGCCACAAACCCATTAAGATCCAAAATCCTTGTCAAACATCTGGTTTTAAAACTTGATGGTAGTAAAAAAAATTCTTGCACAAACCATCTACTCCATAAGCAGTGGCCTGTGCAGTAACTTCCCTCCCCAATTCTAAATTCCTACTTCAAGTAACTGACCTTTACATTCTGTCCACAGTAGAGGAACCACCACGGAAAGGTGTAGATTTACCCTTTCCTACAGTAGTTCCATCTGCAAAGTTTAGTCGTCCCCATGTCCTCTTCAGTCCCCTGAACTAGAGCTGCCCGTGCTTCTCAGGTCTGTGTGCTGTGTGCACTCCGAGTGGGGTGGGGTGGGGCGGGGCGGGGCGTGGCGGAGGTGAGCAGGCAGGAGGATCTGGGTGGACTCTAAGGCACTTTCCTCTCCATGCCATGGCAGGTTGTCCCCCCGGCACTCTCCCGAGCAGATGACCCGACGCATCCTGGCTCCTTATTCAGACAGTTTGTCAGTGAGGACGAAGACTCTACACCTTCCTTATTCAAACTTGGTTGGCTCTCTAGTATGACTAAGTAACATGGGACCTGGCCATCACTCTCTAAATAAATACTACTGCATCATTTCTACTAACGGTGCCTCTGCTCATCTGTTTCTAAGCCACGCTAGTCTGTCCAGTCTCAGTGGTGGAATGCGGCCCCTAGTTACTGTTAGTGGGGTCACTTCAATTCTAAAGGGAATCCTTGGCCAACAGTCTCACAGCACTGTGACTTCAGACATCAGTTCCGATAGCTTACACTGTCAGCATTCAACAACGCTGCAGTTCTCGACACTACAGGGTAGAATTATCAGTGAGATCACATAAGCTGCTGAGAGAACAGGTTTGTAAGACAAAAAATCATTACATATTTCTTGACTGTCGGAACTGCAATGTTTTCTACCCAATCGGAGATGTAGGCTCTGAGCAATAAGGTGACAATTATCTGCATATACAAGAACCTGAAAGACATTCTCTTGGAAATACAAATACACAACAGAGAAGAGACAGTTACTGGGGAGGGTGCTTCGCATACACAGCCTCACCTGGACCTCACTCTCTGTTACAAAGGAGAGCATTTCCAACCGCACAGCTACATACTAAGAGGTAGTATGGCAATTTCAGTGCAAGACTGAATCAAGGTCTATATTTTGGAAAAAAATGTATGTTTCTTCATGGAAACTACATACTCTTTACTAGTTTATTGAATTTAAAAAATTGAAGATCCCCCATTTTTAAAAGGCCTTTTTACATAAAGTAGAATTTCTAATTGACAGATTTGGAAATCATTCTGAATTGGACAAACTATGGACTCAACACGCAGATGAGATTTCCTCATACCATTACCTTGACATGGATTTGATACCCACCCTCAAAAGAATCCTATAAAAAATTGCTTCAAAGCCCCTTTAAAATTGCAATAGTGCAGCAAAACCACAAGTAAACAACTGCCTGTTAACCTGTTATTTCAAATATAGAGTGGAAAGCCAACAGGCATTTTTTGTGCAATTTTTTAAAACATCATAAGATGAAATATCAAATCTGCACAGCGCTGTCCCTTCACAGAAGGCAAGAAACCACCAGCCCATCATGTTGGAGGCCGGCCTCGGTGCTGTAGGCTATGAAAGTGGGCCTCCTTCAGGGTCTGGTTGATGTGGAAGTAAAGGCCTTGGCATAGTGCAGACTGCTCAGGTGCGGGCTGAGGGGTGTTGGGGCTGGACCCGGTGACGATGTGGTTCAAGCTACTTTCTGGCCCACTGGCCCTGTCCGGGCTGTTGATGCTGCTGCTGCTGCTGCTGCTCCCGCCACTGTCACTGCTTGAAGACTGGAAAGAAAAAGGAACAGTTTCACAACTAGGCTACTTGTTTCTTAAGAACTTTACTGTGGTTTAACTTAAGAATATTCTTCCTACCTAGTCTGAGAAGTACCAGATCAAAACATATACTGAGTTAGCCCGGCTGGTTAGCTCAGTAGCTGAGTGTTGACCTATGGACCAGGAGGTCACAGTTCGATTCCCAGTCAGAGCACATGCCTAGGTTGCAGGCTCAATCCCCAGTAGGGTGCATGCAGGAGGCAAACGATCCATGATTCATCATTGATGTTTCTCACTCTCCCTCTCTCTTTCTCTCTGAAATCAATAAAAATGTATTTTAAAATATTTAAAAAATATATATACTGGGCTTGCCCTAGCCAGTTTGGCTGTGGTTAGAGCATTGGCCCACAGACTGAAAGGTCACAGGTATGATTCTGTTCAAGGACACATACCTCGGTTGTGTCCCAGGCCCCAGTCGGGGTGCATAGGTGAGACAACCAATCAATGTGTGTGTCTCTCTGTCTGTCCCTTCCACTCTCTCTTAAAAAATTAATGGAAAAAAATATCCTTGGGTGAGGATTAATAGTAACAATAACATATACTGGGCTTTACAGTTTACAAGTTACGTTCACCTAAGACAATGGTCAGCAAAATCATTAGTCAACAGAGCCAAATATCAACAGTACAACAATTGAAATTTCTTTTGAGAGCCAAATTTTTTAAACTTAAACTATATAGGTAGGTACATTATTATTGACTTAATTAGGGTACTCCTAAGGCTTAGGAAGAGCCACACTCAAGGGGCCAAAGAGCCGCATGTGGCTCTCGAGCCGCAGTTTGCCGACCACGGACCTAAGGTATTTCATTCTATCCTCACAACTACCCTGTAATGTCAAGTGGGATTACTGTCCCCATTACACATCCCTAAGTGGCAGGGTCCAGACTGAAGCACAGGCCTTCTACTGCAAATCCCTTCAACTACATCTTAACTCCTTTACATGTCTTCTCTCTCTTGTCATTCATTCCAATAATTTCTAATAATCAAGGGAACAAGTTCTCAGCCTGTAAGGCAGGGGTGGGGAATGCCCAGCCCGGAGGCCAAATAAGGCCTGGGAAGTCATTCGGTCTGGCCCTGCCAAGGCATTAGAGGTGAGTTAATTAAATGTTTGAACAAAAGTAGCAGGCGAATTCTGTATGGTCCTCAAATGATGTTATAAAAATCCAAATGGCCGT
The DNA here is from genome assembly GCF_000147115.1 of Myotis lucifugus. NCBI lineage: Eukaryota > Metazoa > Chordata > Mammalia > Chiroptera > Vespertilionidae > Myotis > Myotis lucifugus. The sequence goes on along the minus strand of NW_005871194.1, from coordinate 94,120 downwards.
TGGCAGAAAAAAAGGTTCCCCACCCCTACTCTAAGGTTAAGTATCACTCATTGGTACAGGGTGTAAAAAAGGTATCCTCATAACAGATAAAATGGCTTCTGGGAACAAGTAAGAATAAAAAATAAAAACCTGTGACAATCTGTTTATCTCAAGGACACGAATGGTGTTCTCCGAATGCAGAACACGTCCTGAGATTTTCATATACTTCTTGTAAAGTGATATTAGCATTTTTGCAGTTCAATGTGTGTATATGTGCATGTGCACGAACCTGTCTAATATTTTAATGTAACTAACATGACTGGGTGTCTTAGTCATCCTGAAGAAGCTACTCAGAGATCCCTAACAAGAGTCACTCAGAAATCTCCTTTCTTCCACTAGTAGGGGTCTCAAAGAGAAGGCAATGGTAAGGATCCTTCAGAACTACGGTATTACACAATTTTAATACGGCAATCATTTAATTAGCACTCTCCTCTATTTACAACTCGATACAATATTATACTAGAACAGTGATGGCGAACCTATGACACGTGTGTCAGAGGTGACACACGAACTCATTTTTTTGGTTGATTTTTCTTTGTTAAATGGCATTTAAATATATAAAATAAATATAAAAATATAAGTCTTTGTTTTACTATGGTTGCAAATATCAAAAAATTTCTATATGTGACACGGCACCAGAGCTAAGTTACGGTTTTTCAAAATGCTAACATGCCGAGCTCAAAAGGTTCGCCATCACTGTACTAGAAGGAATAATACATGAGAAAGTTAGAATTCTAGTAATTAATGATTTGGTATAAAATTTTTTCTCATTAGCCTTTTGATACATCTAAATTTATATTCACTTAAAGATACTGGTTTTGAAATGTCTGCTTACAACAATGTAAAATCTATACACAAGAAAAAAGCCTGGAAAGAAACAGCCCATAGTACTAATGTTAAAATTAGAGGGGTTACAGATCTTATTTTTTCAACCCTTTACTATAAATTTTTTGCAATGTGGTTATTACATATTTTACATTATCAAAATAAATGTATAAATAAAATGTTGTTTTAAGATAGATACTTTAAAAGTGATTTTTAAAATACCAGAAGTTACACCTAACAATACATCTATAATAATAAAAGTGTAATATGCTAATTAGACCAGACGTCCTTCCGGACATCATTCGGAGGACCTTCTGGATGAAGCTGGGGCTGCGAGGAAAGCCCGGGTCCCGGATGCCTGCCTGTGACTGGAGGGAAGCCCGGTTCCTGGGTGCCAGAGGGAAGCTGGTGCTGGCAGCCAGGAAAAAGGCCTACTCTTGCACGAATTTCGTGCATAGGGCCTCTAGTACATTATAATCCACATGGGTATATAGGAATCACATGTGTCCTTTTAGAGAAATTATAGTTGTAACTGATGAAGGGACATTGGGTTGAGGTCTAAGTAACTTTGATTCTACTACTTAAAAATATACATGTATATAAACATGCCTGAAACAGCAAAGAAAGCATGTTCACCAAATGCATACATCATTAATAAGGCTTAAACCAAGAGCTGTCATGGTCCATGGGTCACCTGGAGCTACTGAGCATAGGTAGTCGGAGACAACCTAGCTTTCTTTCCACAATTAAAAAAATTTCATGAAAACATAAATGGGCTGAGTGGCATCAGATGGCAGTGTTAACAGCAACAATTACATTTACTTGAAGACTTTACTTGAAGACTTAAATTTAAATAATAAAAAAAAACTTGCTTTCCATAGCAGCCTCTCCTGACCTAGAGTGTAACAACCTAGAATTGCCGCTGGTACACCTCACAAGGCCATGAATATTTAACAAGCAGGTAAGGTACTACACTAGGTAAGAAACCCACCGCGCAGAAAACTTTGTTTCCTCTTAGTCTGTTTTCTTTGTTTTTCGTTACAGGTAGTGTCTGAAAATTAAGGCAAGAACTAGAATCAGTTTCTAGTAAGTCAAGTTTCTGTTTCAAATTATATTTACTTCACAACTTAACAGCAAAGGTGACACTATTCTGAGAAAAGGTAAAAGTTCTTTAAACAGGTTAGAAATGACCATTAAAAGGGGGGAAGGGGACACAAATACACCAGCAATTCCTAGTCCATTTAAAAAATTTTGTAACGTAACTTTATACAGACACACATAAAAATGTTTAGTGTGCCTGGCCTGCATGGCTCAGGGGTTGAGCATCGACCCATGAACCAGGAGGTCACAGCTCGATTCCAGGTCAGAGCACATGCCCGGATTGCAGGTTCGATCCCGGTGTAGGGCATGCAGGGGGCAGCCAATCAATGATTCTCTCTCATCACTGATGTTTCTATCCATCTCTCCCTCTCCCTTCCTCTCTGAAATTAATAAAAATATATATTTTTAAAAATGTTTAGTGTGGCCTTGTTTAAACAGCTAAAGTCTACAAACAACCAAAATGGATAACAATAGAGAAATTGGTTAATTTATAATATCCTATATAATAAAAGCCTAATATGCTAAGTGTCCGACTGTTCGTTTGACCATTTGACCAGTCACTATGACGTGCACTGATCACCAGGGGGCAGACACTCCGACCAGTAGGTTAGCTTGCTGCTGGGATCCAGCTGATGGGACTGGGCAAGACGGGGCCGGACACGCCTCGGAGCCCTCCCACAGTCCCGCCCTGGCCCCGCCAATCAGGACTGAGATGGGCTAGACACGTCCTGGACGAATCCATGCACTGGGCCTCTGGTATGTATATAAAGTACAATACATGAATTATAATTCATAACAATGAAATTGTATCAGCTATTAAAAATTACACACACACACACACAAAGATAGAAACCTTCAACATCTTTTTTACAGGTTACAAAACAGTATATATAGTATGTCAGCTGGTTTTAAAATGATTTTCTTTAATGTAAATATACATATATACTAAAAATAGTCTGAAAGGATATATATGCCAAAATATTTAGAATCTGGACCTTCTATTTTTTTTTTTACTATATATTCTATAGCTTCTACAAAAAGAGATTTCTTTTGTGGGGAAAAATGATCATGAGTGAGAATATTGCTACAAAATAGAGGTCTTTAGTTAATTCTAAGACTTGAATATATAGATCAGTAGTTCCCAACCTTTTTTTGGCCATGCCCCACCTGAACATCTCTAAAATCCTGATGGCGCCTCCCTGCCCGTGACATATAATTCTTATTATTCAAAAGGTGAACTCCTATTCATGTGGAGGAAGCCTAAAAGGTCATTAGCTTGGTCTAAACAAGCTTCCAAAGAACATGGCATCCATGAAAGAGAAAAATAAAACAACGAAAGGATAGCTGAAGTACTGAGGAAGAAATCACTAAGAAATTGTTAAAAAATAATAATATGAAATGATACAAAAAATTAGCAAATAAAGTTTCAGAACATATAATAGAGAACTGCAATGCATAAATGTCACTATATATTTAAGAAATGCAAAAAATTCACTAATAACTCATCCTCAAATGCCCCCCCGTGGGGCATGTGCCCCACGCTGGGAACCACTGATATAGATAGATAGATGGATGGATAGATTCTGTCCATAGGATTTCAGAAAGACTGTTGGCCTCCCTGAGCTACTTAAGAACCTTGACAACAGCCTCATTTGTATTCACTTGCATTGAGGAGGGCATTGATACCTTCAAACTAATAAGAGATGGCCCACATAGAACCAGGATGGGGTCCTGAAGTATCAGATATAGACTCCTGTCATCCAAGGTAAAAATGCGTCTCTTTCAAGATTGGCTCTACTGTCTGCCAATTCAAGTATTCCCGCTCTCCAAGAGGCTTTCGTGAGTACCTCACAGACTGACGAGTGTTTTTCAAATGGATGGTGAAACCCATTGGTGGGGAGCAACCAGCACAGAAAAGAAAACAGTGCAACAGGGTGAGGGCAATTGTGACACTTTTTTCGATTATTCACAAATATATGTGGTATGTACTGGGCCACAAAAATAAAACATTCCTATGGGACAGGGTCAAAAATGTTTGAAAGTCATTGTGAGCGGTCTTATTAACACTCGGCCAGCAAAGTGTTCTACTTGATGGGATCAAGACCATTTACTTTTAACCCTAAAGGCATAACATCAAATTTTAACTCTATCAGTGCTTTAAGATATACAGAGATAAATCGGCTTATAAAAAAAAACACGCCCTGACCGGTTTGGCTCAGTGGATAAAGCACTGGCCTGCGGACTGAAGGGTCCCAGGTTCGATTCCAGTCAAGGGCATGTACCTTGGTTGCGGGCACATCCCCAGTGGGGGGCGTGCAGGAGGCAGCTGATCGATGTTTCTCTCTCATCGATGTTTCTAGCTCTCTATCCTTCTCCCTTTCTCTCTGTAAAAAATCAATAAAATATATTAAAAAGACAAAAAGATACACACACACACTTGAAATAGGAAAAAAAAATTGTATTTCCCCCACTGAGTGGCACTTTTTCGTATCAAATCCTTGGGGTAGGAGGGCGGGGTGGTTTTGAGAACTGGTACAGTCTGTACCTTGTTACTATTCCTGCTCTGAAAGACTTGAACACGCTCTGTACTGAAAGAGTCCAGAAACTTCGGGACTGAGAAAGATTCATCAACTAGGATCCCTGTCCCCAGGCTCCTGACTCCTTACAGACCATTTATCCAAATCCGAGGTTACAAAGCGCATTTCTTTCCTCTGACTTTTCAATTTGGGCTGAGTGCTGACTCTGACCAGTTTATTTTCAATGACAACTTTGTATTACAAATCAAAAGAGAGTAAGGTCATGATCTATGAAATAAAACCCCTTGCAAATCCAGGTACACAAGCACAAAGTTAAGTTTATGAAGATTCTGATCGAGAGTCTCTTTCTAAATACACAAAGGCAGCTCACAAGAACCCTGTGGCGAAGCACTGTGTGGAAGGGGAGGATTCTGTTAGCGTAGGCAGTAATGAAACCTACTTGTGCACCCTGGTAACTGCAGATAAGACCCGGAAGAATGCAGTCCATTTTAGAATCACCTGTAGGCTTTTGAAAACATGCCCGGGTCCCAGCTCGGGAAGCAGTGCACTGGGGGTCCCTGGTCATTTATTTACTGAGCTTCATCACGAATGTGGTGACAATACAGCCACTGATAAGGACAGTACACGGCCACTGAGGTGACAGGAATCTAGCATAGGTGTGGACGAGTGAGCGAGGAGAGAGGCTTCTTAAAATGGATGGTGTCTGAACGGGCCTAGAGGAGGAGGAAGAATCTTTTCACAAGGAGGGTGTGACAAAATGGGAGAATAAGCAAAATCGGGAGTGTTCTGGGGAGGAAAGGCTAACAGTGGTGTTGGCTGCACCACTCCAGGAAGCATTAGTGAGACAAAATATACATGAGAGGTCATGGCTAGGTTATAGGTGCCCCAAGTCTGCGGGAACAGTTTCCAAGCATGTAAGATGTTTTCAGATCTGCACTTAGTAGTGAGGAAGCTAGGGACCTATTAAGACGAACGAGGTCGTGGAGATCGAGCAGGGGCCAACTGGGAAGTTTTCTAGAACATCAAGCAGGAGAGCAGGCCAGCATGAGGACCGGGGCAATGTCAATGAAGGGATATGTGTCGTACCCCAGAGGGAGATGGGACACAGGAAGGAAATGGAGACATCCAAGTTGACACCAACTACTCAGGACAATGCTTGCCAAATACAGTTGATCCCTGAACATGAGGGTTAGGGGTGCTGACCCCCTGCACAGTTAAAAATCTGCATATAAATTCTGACTCCCCCAAAACTACTTAACCACTAATAGCCCACTGTTTACCTGAAGACCAATAACATAAACAGCCGATTAACATATATATTGTATATTAAATTATACTAGAGGCCCCGTGCATGAAATTACTGCACTGGGGCACTGGGGGGGGGGGGCAATCCCTCAGGCTGGCCTGCGCCCTCTCGTATTCCGGGAGCCCTCAGGGGATGTCCGACTGACAGCTAAGCCAGCCATGAGCCCAGCTTCTGGCTGAGCTGCGCTCCCTTTGTGGGAGCGCATTGACCACCAGGGGGCAGCTCCTGCGTTGAGTGTTTGCCCCTGGTGGTCAGTGCGCGTTATAGCGACTGGTCATTCCACTGTTTGGTCTATTTGCATATTAGCCTTTTATTATATAGGATTATTTTATATTATACAGGCAGTCCTCAGGTTACGTCGGACTCGGGTTACGTCAGACTCGACATACGTCATTTCGTGGTTACATCGCCATCTCCCATTTACAGTATTTATTTTAAAAAAAGTTCCATCATTTCGACGTACGTACATATGTGCTTTATGTTTTTTATTATTTATTTACCACAAGTAAAGGTCAGAAATTGTTATCTTTCTTTTAAACTTTTTTTACTGTTTCACTTCATTACTGCTGTGTATGTGCTCCATGTGAGTGACGTAGGTGCTTATGTAGGTGGGTTCCGACTTATGGTGAAAATCGCATTACGTCGCACCATAGGAACGGATCTCCGACGTAACCCAAGGACCTACTGTATTATATTCTGTAATCCTATAGGGTAAGCTAAAGAAAGGATATTTAAAGAATTATAAGGAAAACACATTTACAGTACTGTACATATTTACTTTTAAAAAAGAATGCATAATGGACCCACATAGTTCAAACCCGTGTTGTTCAAGGGAATGTTGCTACCATTGTATAGGACTCAAGAGGAAGACACAAAGTGATAAATATTTCACTTCTTGCTCATCAAGAAAAAACAAGCCTAACTAATCATGCTAACATGATTCATACATAATGGCTTTACAGAAAAATTTTTATTCCTATGGTGATAATATATATCTCAATTTTAAAAAGAGCATCCTAGGCTCACAAGTCATTAAATCTAAGTCATTGGAGTTCAAATTCAAGGTCTTCAAACACCAATTACATTTTTGAAAAAACAAGCAAACAACAACCACAAAAAAATACTAGACCCCAAAGTCTTCTTTGTATTTATTCTACATAGATAGAAATCAAGAATGGTTTCTCGCTAATACCACGTTACAGCACTGACTTGGGGACACTTTCCAGCTATTCTTCTGTTTCTATGACGTCTGCCAAGTCAAGGACCTTGCTGCCCCTGGATAGTTAGCACAGCTTCCCAGAACCTCCACCCGCTCTTCCGGGAGACGGCACACGCCATGGCGAGGAGCAAGCTGCTCAACAGTCAAGCCCTGGGCTCACTGACCCTGCCTCTTGCTAGCTGTGTATCTCTGGGCAAGCGACTTTACATTTTTCTGTGGCCCAACATTTCCGTCCGACATGTAGAAATGATAATACCTGCCAGAATGGCAGGAAGAAAATGCACAAGCAGAGTGAAAGTTTCTTTCTACGTCACTCATCTGGCGAGTCAGTGCACATTCCTTAGCTCCACGGTGTGTAGGAAGAAAGAGGCCTGAACTGGCTCCAATTTCCAGGCAATTACCATTTACTTATGGCATAGTTTAATAGTTTAACAGAAATCAAACACCTCAAAAAAAAAAGAAAAAAAAGAAATGAAAGTTCTTCAAGTCACAAAAAAAGGAATTCTAGCCCTAACTGGTTTGGCTCAGTGGATAGAGCGTCAGCCTGCAGACTTGAAGGGTCCCAGGTTCGATTCCAGTCAAGGGCATGTACCTTGGTTGCAGGCACATCCCCAGTGGGGGGTGGGCAGGAGGCAGCTGATCGATATTTCTCTCTCAGCAATGTTTCTAACTCTCTATCCCTCTCCCTTCCTCTCTGTAAAAAATCAATAAAATATATTTTTTTAAAAAGGAATCCTAAAATTATTTAAGTATTTCAGGAATAACAAAGGAAACAGTTTCTCTTAACTGAGTTAATCTTAAGGAAACTTACCTCTGCCCTACTTAGAATTAAAAAGTAACATTTTCATCAATAAGATAACTTGTCATGTAAATTAATAAAATAATCCATTTATAAGGAATCATTTTACTGCTTTCCCTTTTAGATATGTCAAAAAGCAGCCAAATAACCCCAAACTTGCTATTTATGGCTACAAGCATAATGATCTATTCCAGGGGTGACGATTCAATTATTCAGGGCTTAACTTTCCACTTTGAAGACTTTCCCCTGCCTTTTGCTTCTCTAGCTCTCCCTGGGTTCGCAGGCCTCATTACTTGTTAATGCCACCGCTGGAGAAGCACAGCACTACAGGCCACTCGCTCAGACAGCTGGTAGATGTCCAGCCAGCACAGCTGAGACAGAGGGTCCAAGTTACCACTGCCCGAGAGGGCTACTGGCGAGTGCAGATACCATGACAGATAAGAAGTACCTGCACTGACTGTAAATTATAACAAAGACAACCTAGTCTATCCCCAGCCTAATGATTTACGTAGCTGCTTAACCACTGAATTTCTTTGGACAAGTAAGAACAAGACATAGGAACCTACAGGTTGAGTAACAACACACTGTTTTCTTCTGTGATACCCATACACGGGTTTTAGAAAGGGAGTGCAGGTCATTTTCTACAAACAGCAAGGAAAACAAAATGAAAACGAATCCTAAGGAGTGTCTCTAAAAATAAGAGATCAGAAATGTTTAATTTTTTTTAAACATAACAATTTATATTCCTGTTCTCAGGCATCAAAAATGTAGATATCAGGGGAAAAGACCAATACAAACAGTTAGACTTACTACTATACCTTCAAACGACTGTGAATATCATATAGCGGAATTTACATATAGATACAAGTAAAGAAATATTCATGCCGACACCATGAAAGTAACCACTGCATCCTCTTTTAAGGAACAGCCTTATAATTCAAAAGAATAATGGGTCCTCTCCCTCCCGGGAGCACACCCCTGCCTTTCCCCCTGCCCCCCAGGCCCTTACCATTAGTAAGAAAAGAAAAAGAAAAATGGAGACTCAATTAGTGTTAGTGTTTTATCATCAGATGCTCACGGTAGCCTCTAAAGTCTGGTTTCTTTCATCCCTGAGATTCCCCAATTACCACTTTAAACAAAGGTCAATAACTTTTCTATTCATCATTTTTTAAAAAGGAAGAAAAAGTGTAATAGGAAAAATTTCAAAAGAGGGATAAAAGCTATAGAAACTCACGTCTCCATGTAGAACAAGCATGTCAAACTCAAAGGCTAACACGGGCCAAATAAATGAGGCATGCGGCCTGTGAGCTGTGGGCCGTGAGTTTGACATGCTTGGTGTAGAAGGATCGACCTACACTTTTCATTAGTTGTTCCTGAATGAGTCTTCCTCACATGACAGTTACAGACCCCCACCCTGGGAGGAGTTACTTTGGATTTCTGGCAAAGACTGGATATAAGTCAAGTCCTGTTATCAAGAACTAATTAAAATGCAAATTATCTGGTTGTGCAAGAATTGTGATATACAGAATTCTGCTTGAAGTTCTGAGGCTTAGGAATGTTTGCCATTGAGGAGTTTCTGTTAGGTGGTACCTATCAAGGGTCTAAATCAGTGGTTCTCAACCTTCCTAATGCCGCGACCCTTTAATACAGTTCCTCATGTTGTGGTGACCCCCAACCATAAAATTATTTTCGTTGCTACTTCATAACTGTAATGTTGCTACTGTTATGAATCGTAATGTAAATATCTGATATGCAGGATGTATTTTCATTGTTACAAATTGAACATAATTAAAGCATAGTGATTAATCACAAAAACAGTATGTAATTATATATGTATTTTCCGATGGTCTTAGGCGACCCCTGTGAAAGGGTCGTTCGACCCCCAGGTTGAGAACTGCTGGTCTAAATCGTTAGGCACCTAATTTAATAGCAGCATCACTTCAATGTGAGCTTCCCTTCGGCACTGTGGCTCAGCCTTCCGAGGACTTCACCCTGCATGCATAGGTGGCACCCTCAGGAAGCCAGAACCCTGGGAGCTCTCTTTCCCTCTCACGCTACTCTGCCTCCGGAGCAGCTTTGTGAACAGCACAATGAAAGGGTGAAAACACTGAAAAACAGGATTCTGCGTACATATACATTATATATTCTTACAGATATGTGAACTGAAGCAACAAAATATGCTTACCTTAAAGACAATTATGGTTCATAAACTATTAGAAAATAGGTTGGTTTGTGAAATATAAATAGAGGGTTTAAAGAAGGGTTTGCAAAGGCTCATGAAACTTCTAACAAAACAGATTTGGGGGGAGCAGGCCTGACTAGGGCAGACATAGACTGTTTTGCTGGGGAAGGTGCAAAGCTTCCTCAAAGGGGCCGTGGCTCAAGAAAAGGTTGAAACCTACAATTCCTACCTCTGTGTCCCAGGAATCGTGAAAGACAGGGTTTCTGCTACTCCTTTTGGTCTGTGGGGGGAGATGGTGGTCCTCTTCACTGCCATTCCTTCTCCTTTTCCTGAAATAAATCACAAGGAGGAGAAAAAAAAATTCACCTTTCAGATACTTAAAATTGTAAACCATGACAACATATAAATTTGCCCTCTTGCCTGAAAAAATGTAATTCAGCCTATGATATCCCCATAGGTTAAAATTGGAAGCACACCATCACTAGGCACACTAAGAGCAAAAACATAAAATAGCAGCAGTCAGGTGGGGCTGAAATTGGTGCGACTGATTTTGCAAAAGCAGCTTTTTAAATGCCTCCTGTGAATAAATAAGAGCAGGAAGACAGTAATGATTGAGCTTTTTAAACTCCACCTTATTAAGGTTATGGTCTTTCTACATTTCCTGAAATTCTAATTCCAAGTTACTTCATTTTGCTCCCTTCCATGTGACAATGCCTATTTTACCCTTAAAATCCATATGAAAATGGTGCTACCCAGGAATATCCATAGAGATTCATGGTAGTTGCTAATCTTTAGTTTTTCTTCATTCCTGATTTTCTCCCAATTGCCACATTAAACAAAAGCTCTATGCCCTCCAAAGTATTAAATTACTTTTCTGGACAAACCCTGGAAAAGCTGCTCTTGAACACAGACTTGATTATTCTGGCGACAGCACCTAGTGTTATGGTATAAATTACTTGACCAGATTGTTTCTTTGAGACTATGGCATAAGCTGCTTAAAACGTACAAATTTAAAGAAAAATCAGACACCTTTCTCAGTTCCGTGTGTTCTAAAATGTGCAACAGAGACAAAATTTGTATGTTTTCTATGCAAGAACCAAGTGTTGTCAGAAGAACTTCCAAACCTCAGTTAGACAAGAGAAATAAATTATGGGAGGTATAATTTTAAGTCAAATTGCCTGGAACTGTGCTGTCCAATATGGTAGCCACTAACACATGTGGTTATTTAAATTTTAATTCATGACAATTAAATACAATTAAAAATCCAGTCCCTAAGTCGCACTAGCCACATTTCAGCTAGTGGCAACTGCACTGAACAGCACAGACAGGGCAGGTTCCTATCGCTGCAGACAATGCCACAGGACAGTGCTGCCTGGAGGCCAAGTTACACAGGCAGCAGCATCTACTGTAGCGCAAACTCTTAAAGGTCCAAATTTTTAGAGCTAGAGGAAAAAACAGCTTTTTGGAAAGTACTGAATTGGGGCATATAGTATCTTCTTATGTGAGGAGGGCGGCTTATTGGGGCAGGCCCTTCATCTAAAGTTCTGTGTTGAAGTCTGGACAGTGAAGAAACCTTACCATCCTGCACTCAGTTCCTGCACTCTGCAGCATTCTGAGTCCCTCCAACGTTATGAATGAGTTTGGATTCAGTGTAGGGTAAATAGTGGGTGTGCGGTTCTGATAAAGCATGAACCAGCCAACAGGAAGAGGGCTACGCCACTTATCTCATTCTAAGGCTCAGCTGTTTGCAAAATAAGATCATCACTTCTGCTTCCCTACCTTTCTCCCAGGAGTCTGGGTCAGATCTACACATTATTTTGAAGTACTTAGAAGCTAAAAACTAGATGGATACCAGGTTTTAATAATCATTAAAGATGTTTTTAGCATAGATTTGAGCCAAGAAATTGCTACTTTCATCCTCATCTGACCAGAGAATGTTCACAGGAATATGAAGAAGTTACAGAGCAATGTCCAATGGAAGCCAGTGGACACCCCAAGAAACTCATGAAACAGCAGTATGTTGGTCCCAAATTCTACTTTTATCAGTGTGACAACAGCTGATTGTGCTTTGGGCTGAGTCACTCTTACCAAACTTAGGAGCCTGACCCAAACTTTCCGATTTCCTCATTTATAATGGGGACTATATCTTCCCAGTGACAAGAATGTGAATGTCAAGAGCCAACAGAGTGTAAGAACAGAGGATGGGCTGGTTTTGCCGACTTCACTAAACTCTGGGAAGGTCTCATGAAACAGCCCCGCCTCATTCATCTTCAGCTGATTTCTCAAGGTGCCAGAATTCTCTTTACCTGGTGGGGGCCCTCTCTTCTGGATGGAACTGGGTTAAGAATGAGCCCTACTTGTTCTTCAATTCACTTTTTTCCTAGACTCTGCAGATTCTGTCCCTGTAACATTCTTCTTTCAACATTATCGTCAATAACTGGAAAGATTACAGCTTCATGCCCACGCCTATCCACACAATCAGTCAGATTATAACTTTCCACATTAATGCCACAGACCAGGTCATAATTTTAGCAGCCTCCCTGTAATTGATCCTAGTCTCCCTAGCCAACTAGTTAACAGATTATTGTTTAGCATCTACTCCTTCTAAGGATGGCTGCTTCCATCACTTTTCATCATTTCATTTCTCCCCAATCTCCCTGCCATCTTCTAGAGACTGGGCACAGAAGTAACAGAACCCTTCCTTCCTACCGGGAAAAATAACTACACAAATAAATCCCTCAATACGTGGGATCAAGGATCGGCACTGATTACAGAAAGGGCTTCCTTGCCACACACCCACTCCTCTACCGCCATCCCAGGCCGTACACCACCATCTTTGACCAACGCTTCACCTGGAAGCTGAGGAAAGAGACCCAGGGACGTGAACTAACTCGGAGATACCAAGAGAGCTGGGGCTGGCAGAACTGGTCCCTCGGGCACCGCGGGACTTGGGGTGAAAAGTAGGCGAGAAACCCCTGTCCAGGCCTCTTTGACAACAAGTGACCAGTACAAACATGTCGGCGTCACTTGCGTCCCAGAGGAAAGGAAATCTGCCACCAGGGCAAACAGTCCTTTGCGCACGGGGTTGGATAAAAGAGAATCTTTTTGCAGGAAATATTTTGACTTTCTCAGACACGTGAGACATCCCGAGAGACGATCCAAAAACCATCAACTGGGTTTGAGAAGGAAAAGACAATGGCAGTCAGACCAAGCTGACGGCGCGGAAGGGCTCTGTTCCCAACCCCGCCAGGTCAGGGGTCACTGGGCCCCTAAAGTCAAATGTATTTAGTCTTATTTCCTACACAGAGGTGCTGTATGCCTCACTCCCTGCGGGGCCCAAGTCGGCCATCCCATACACAAGTGGGAGGAACCTCAGCTTATCGCTACTGGACCAGAGGACCTCAGGAAGCTTCCCAGAATTTTAACTCCGTGCATTAACTATCCTCCAGGGCTGGGTCCTCGGGGAAAGGCAGTCGATTCCATCCAGAGCCCATGAAGACGTGGGACGAGAGAATAAACAGCATCATGCGACAGGGCGAGCCCGCCTATTCCCTTAGACCTGAGGCTATTATGGAGCAAAGGGAAGCCCCGTGGGCCTGGAAGGACGCAGGTCCACCCGCCGGCCTCCCTCCGTCTGTCTCCGCATCAGGAAGATGTCAGAATCGGCCTGGGTGACCCCTAGGTTCTTCACTTCAAAGTCCACGGGGAAGGCTTTCAGCGGCTCCCCTTCGTTCTGGGGTGCCCAGCCCCAGTTCCCTCCTCTCCACACGGTCACAGGGGTCACTCGGAAGAAGAGGAAAGGATCGCAGCCGGGCCCGGACTCGACTCCAGCCCGTCCAGCGAGCCCAACCCCCCTGCCCCAGGCCCGAGGCCGGGCTCCAGGGAACAGCAGTGCGTCGCCATACCATCCTCCCTCCCTCCGCCTCCGGAGTCAAACGGCCCCGCCTCCAAACAGTTTAGAACCCGGTCAGTTCCCTCCGTGCGGCGGCCTGAGGGACCCCACCAGCCCCTCCGGTCATCTGCCCGCCCGCGTTCACAACCGCCCGGGGCCCAAATTCTTCCGTCAACATCACCCCTCCCGGCAGCAGGGTCAACCCCAGGCCTTCTTTCTGACCTTGGGGAGCCGGCAGCCCCGCACCCCGTGCCCCTCCGTCCCCCACCCTCGCCCCACAGATGCACTAGGAGCTCCCACTCGAAGATCAGACATTCCTCCCCTCCCCCCACCCTCCTAAATTTAGGACAGGGACGCTGTAGGGCCGGCGTCTCTCTTCCGGGACCGACCAGACTTCATTCCAAACAGAGAAAGATGGGGCGGGGGGAGATGGGGGAGTGGGGAGACCTGGACTCTGGAGTCCCCCCACCAGCACCCGCAGGGGTCAGGTGCCGAGACACGCACAGCCCGCTCCCCTCCTCCCCCTGACAATAACACCCGCAGGCCCGCGCTGGCTCGGACCCCGCTTCGAGCGCCCCACCCTCCAAGAAAGCGGAGAGGGTCCGGGAAGGAACGGGGGTCCCTCTGGTCTCACCTGGGGCGCAGGCGCTCGCTCATGGCAGCCGGTGGAGGGGAGCGACGCGGAGGCGCTCCGCGAGAGGAGGGGGCCGAGGGTGTGGTGTTTTGGCGGCCGCCACGCCCACCCTGTCGGGCCTTGGCTCTCGTCGCGGCACGGGTGGACTCGGCCGGTGGTAAGTACCCCTCGGTGGGACCCGTACCACTGCTACTTCCGGCGTCTGCTCCGCGCCCCCCCATGTCGCAGCCGCCGTGGTACCGCCCTCTCGCGGCTGCGCAGTGACGCGTCCCGGCCGCGCCGACCAGTAACCCCGCCCACGGGAAGAGGCGGGCTCGGAGGGGGAGGAGCTACTGAGAACCTCTGGGAGAAAAGGACCTCACTAGAGGTATCTGGAGCTTTCGCCTGTTCGCAGCCTAGCGGGGGGCAGTGTAAAAGTCGAGCCAGAGTTAAATGAAATTAACTTATGTCATCATAATAAGAAATAAGTATTTGAGTTTAGGTCCCTGTGAGGTAATGATTTTTTTAAAAATAGCTGAGAAGCATCAGGCAGTTATGTAGACGCGACCGGGCGTTGGGAAGCTGCTCGTGGGATTGTTTTGGGGGTCTTGTCGAGGGGGCTTCCAGGACTTTAAGGTCTTGGGAGGTGAGGACACTGGTCTAGGGGAGTCTCGACGGCGGGGTGCCTATGTCAGGGCGACTATCCTGAGCCGCGAGGGGTGTCGATCGGGTGGCGGGACAGATGGAGGGCTTTCCGGAGCCGCAGAATGAGCCCCCTTCGGCGTCCCAGCGGCTCCGGCGCCACGGGCCAGGGCTGCGGGGAGGCCGGCCTCGGACCTGGAAGCTGCCTGGCGGTCCCCGCCCACTCCGCTGGAAGCTGCCAGACAGCTTTCCGAACAGTAAGGGAGCCGGGAGGCGGGACGGGGAAGGAAAGGTCCGCTGGAGAGCGCAGGCGGTGAGGGCGAAGATTAGGGTAACCTTGAGATCGGCCCCATGCCCGGGAAGCGGGGGAAGTCTTAACTCCCTGCTTCCCGGAACACGGGAGGAGCACTGCCCCACTGATAACCCGGGTGTTTGCGTGCGGCTCAGCCGACCCGCTTCTCTGATGGTGTCTTGCACAGGCTGACCTGGAAACCTAATTTGATTCTGCTAAACTCGGGATCGGCGAGCGGGAAGCATGGGGATCCGGGAGAGACCACCGCAGAATTAGCACCCGCGTACGGAAAGCAGCTCGGGTAAGAAAGCAGTTGTAAACTCGCGGTAAGACGTTCCCGTCTGTGGATAAAGAGATTGTCCTAGCGACGTTAAGGGTGAGGGTGGAGTAAGGCGCAGGGACTGTCCGGCCTCACTTGTGTGTTTTTGTAAATAAACGGCCCGTAACTTTCATCGTCTGGTCAAAGGGGTTGCCTCCAACTGTAAGTCTGTCGACAGGAAACAGCTTTGCCTGACTTCACGTGGGATCTGGTGGGTTGGTTGCTTGGATGATGCACGCAATGGCCAAGGTTATACTTCCTTATTTTGTAAGCGGTTTCGGAAGCTCACGCTTTGACTCGGGTTAGAAGATATTCATACTTACAGCACTTGATAATGATACTTGTGTGTTTATCTGCAGAGGAAGTTTTCACTGAGCGAGTATCACATCCATGCTCAGTGCGAGGTTTTGAGAACACAGCTGTGCGCAGACTACACATGTCCTTGCCCCCTGGAACTTACTGATATGTTAAATGTTAGTAGAGCTTCGTTTCTCATGCTTAGACAATGGGAGTTATAATACTTTCTTAATGCACCTGTGGTTCTTCCATAGATTTCACTTTAGAAACCACTGCTATCATCAACCACCTTCAGATCCTGGCCTGAGTTTTTTATTCTTTACCATTATTTGCTTGAATGATGTGTTTAAGGGTTTTTGACAATTTTTTCTTTTTACTCATGTGATACCCAGTGGACTTGCTGCAACCTTCAGTAGCAAACCTTTTATTCTGACTGTTATTTGAACATCTTTTCCTCCCACTAACCGTTAATTCATTAGATGGAAGTCGGTCTTCCTTACCTCCTAGTCAGGGATGTGGATTTGATTGTCTTCTGCAAGGATTGCTTTCTAGAAGACTTCCTAATGTAAATTAAGTGGAACTGGGGATGTTTTTCTAAAAAGCAACCTGTGTCTTCTGTTTTCTACCTTCATAAGAAAAAGGATAGATCGAAACAAACTTTAAAAAATTATCTTTAACCTAGATAAATTATCTTTAACCAAATGAATTTAAAAGGTATGAAATAAATGAAATGTTGGCATTTACCAATTATGTGCTCCTCATAATCTCATATGTACCTTTTTCAGGTATAGGAGAGTGAGATTCCACCAGAATGGACGTGTGTCCTTACTGTAAGAAGCCCTTTAAACGATTAAAATCTCATTTGCCACATTGTAAGATGATAAAACTAACTATACCTGCCGATCAAAATGTTTGTCAGTCTGAGCAGGCTACACTCCCACATTCTAAGAAAAGGAAAAGTCCAATCAAAGACTTAACTAAAGCTAAAGAGAGAGAGTTGGGGACAAAGAGTGAGAAAAGAAATAGTAAGTTGATGAGGGACAAACCAGAACGGACTGCTGAGCCCCTTCCACTACCAGCTATTGGTTTGGAAAGAACAGGTGATACAAAGGCAAGTGATGATGACACCAAGAATCAAATTCAACTCTCCCTCACAATGGTAAAAAATCCTGAACCAAAGATTACTTTCAAGGAAGAAGCTAAGGCTCAGTTTTATGCGTTAAAGAACGCTACTCCTAAAAGGGAACTTGCAAAAGATTTGCCTCAATCAGGGGAGAGTAGAAGTTATCCTTCACAAACTAAAGCACCTTTACCTTTTGGCCCAATGGAACCTTCTTTGTCAAATCAAGATAGAAAATATTCTTCAGCCTTACCTAATGATGCACAAGCCACTTCTGCTAAGTTAAACTTGGACACAATTGATCCCTCAAAACAGAAGCTTCTAGTAAAATTACTAGATAGGCCGACTGGTGATTATCATAGTTCTCCCATGAAGCTCAATTATGGAGATAAAAGAGAAAGAACGTCGTATTCAAGTGATGCGAGAGATTCCAAGGCCAAGGACCACCTCTCAGAAATGTATATTGATGTTAGAGACTCTGAGAAGGAGAAAAAGAACACGGAATCACAAATTTTAGGTTTTCAAGTCAGCCCCTTAGGTAAAGTCCAAGTCCAGGACAACCCGGGAAAAGGACTTGACCTTGGAGTAGAGGCATGTGGGAGCAAAGGACACACAAAGGAAAGTGTATCTGTGACGGAAATGCAGGCATGCCCTTCCAGGAACGACAGCTCTGAGAACTTCAGTATGGATGCACCAGCCACAGAGAAGAAATCTCGAGGTGAAGGTCCCAGTTTAGATTTGTTCATGCCAAGGCAGACGATTTGCAATGAATTTCTTTCTATATCACAGCCACATAATCAAAGTCTTGCGTCTCTGGCTATAAAATTTCTGCAAGAAGAGAAAGCAGCAGCCTGCGATCCTAATCGAGTCCTTGATGGAAAGGCATTGATGGAAAGGGAGGGGCAAGCCTTTCTGGAACCCAGATCTGGCTGTGGGCCCCAAGCCTTACACCCTGAGTGCCCGCCGTCTTTACCTTCAACCCAGCATTGTACTTCTAAAACCCTCTTCACTGGGCAGATGGAAATTGCCAACCGGAAGACCCTTCATAGCTCCCTGGGGCTGGAGTGGTTTCCAGAGCTCTATCCCGGTTACCTTGGACTAGGCGTGTTGCCAGGGAAGCCTCAGTATTGGAATTCAATGTCCCAGAAGCCTCAGCTCATCAGTCCCCAGGGGGAAAGAGTGTCACAAGGTAAATATGCTCACTTTCCAGGGCCATCCCGCTCATACAAACTACTGTGTGCCTTTTGAAGTAATAAGATTCACAATACTAATATTTTCCCCCAGTTAGCTTATTTTTACCTGGGCATTTAAGTGCACTGGACTTAGGGTTGCTTTGAATATATTACTTCTTGCTCCAAGGGTAACAGTGGTTTATCCCTCTCCCTTCCCCTCCACCAATAGTTGAAAGCCAGGCTGGCTGGTGATGTGGATAGTTGAATTTCTACATTGGGAAGGGACATGGCCAGTAGAAGAAATTGGGTGGGTATTCAAGCCGAACAGACTCAAGCATAAAGACTTTAGAGTCCACCTAAGAAGAAGAAGAAGCACTGTTCAGATTCCAGTCACAAAATAGGTTCCAGGTTTATGGTTAAATGCAACACCTGGGAATCTAGAATAGCAAAGAAGGTACAAGCAGACACTATCTTTGGATTTGGAGGCAGGATGGGATTAAAACTGTTCAGGGAGGCACGCCAGTCCAGGCAGACACCGGGGAAGTGTGGAGGGTTGGGAGAAGAGTACCAGGAATAGAGGGTGTTGCAAAAAAGGTGTGGAAGTCCATGCCCTAGAAAAATTAGTCCACAGAGAATAGGACCCAAGAAAGTCTCATTTTCCTCATCAGGAGGCTTTGGGGTTTTTTCCCCCTTTTTTACGTTTTCTACAGGCAGAGTTAAATGTAGCTTCCATCTCTTTTTGGTATATTCTATAAATGACCACATATTCACTAAACGCCAATTTATCTGGTCTCAAAAGCATTTTCTGTTGTATTTTAAATTATCCCTTTCTAAAGATTTTAAAATGGAAGAACATTAGGTAAGGAGTGTTAGCTGAAGCTCCATTTTCTTCAACTGCCTCAGCAGTGACTGGTAATTTTCTACAAACAGTCTAACATCTAGGCTCTCTTCACAAAATTGTAGTCTCAAGCCCCTTCCCCATATTAAACGCGGGATGAATATTAAGATTTGTGTTGTTTGGTGGGTTTCAGAGTGCTTCCATCTATTTTCTTATTTTGGCCTCATCACTCTGAGAGGGGGGCAGTGATTTTATCTGTTTTGCACAGAGAGGATAAGTGATTTGTCCAAGGCTGTGCTGCCAGTAAATGGTAGAGTCTCCTGAGGCCCAGTTTACTCCTTCCCACTGAACCATGTTGTAGAGAACATGCCATCACTAGAAACATAGGTGTTCATTATATCTCTGTGCTTCTCTGGTTTTCAGTTGCATAAGCATACAGCCCAGAGCAAATCTCTCTAGCACGTAGGACTTGTTTCCTTCTGTTCTACCTTTGATAGCACTAAGGAGTTTCCTTGAAACATCCCCTTTTCACTTAAGAAGAGAAAGGGAAGAACCAGTGTTTGTCCAGTGGTGACCATTTCAGTCATTGTGCTAGGTTAGGTACAGTACATTATTATCTCACTGAATAACCTCATAAGAGCTCTGAAGTGATGTCACTGACCCGCCCTCTTCAGTAGGTGAAGAATCTGAGCCTCTGACATCTTCATATGGTAAATGGCAGTCAATTCAAATCCAGGTCCATCTCACTTGTACATCCATGTCTTTAAACTGCCTCAGGCTACTCTTTGGGGCACTTAGTGGTTGATGTCATGGCTGATAAAAGTTATTAGATGACACACTCACTTGAATGGGTCCCAAGAATACAGTAATAATACAGTAAGAGATACAGTAACACGTCATCAAATCACTAGGCTTGTGAGATTAAATATGGGGGAGAAATACAATCCTTCAACAATAAGTTCCTTCACAATGTGGTTAGGAACTGTTTTGTTCTCTCTTACTGGTGCCAGTCTATAATAAGTGATTAGTTTGATTTCTATCAGACAATGTGTGGCTATCCCAGGGCCTCTAGTTCTGTTATAAATTAAGAAACTAGAATTTAATTTCACAACTAATGTTCAGAGTTTAATGCTGCCACTGAAAGAGACCCTAGGATCTCAGGTCAAGACCTGATTCCTCAGTTGGCCAAGGACTTCAGCAAGGCCATCCAAATCTACAAGAAGTAAAAGGCAGTGTGGCTCCTCAACTTTGTTATTTTACCAGACACTGGCTACCTCCAGTGACTGCAAGTTAAAATTGAACTTTCATGGAATCTTTGCAGCAGTGTGAACTATATTCCCTTGCTCAGGCAAGACCTTTGGTAGACCATTTGGCCTTGATCTCAGGAAGCCAACTCATTTCTTTGCTACAGGCGGGGCCAGTGAGCTAACAATTACTGAGTTTACTCTATGTCAGCTATAATGCCTGCATGTCTACCAGTCCTGGGAGACTGGTCTTAACCCCTTTTATAGACAAGGAAACTGAGATCCAGAGAGGAAATAACTTGCCCAACATCACGTTTCGGTTGATGGTCTTTGCCAAGCTTTTCCAGGCAGTGTTTCTTCTGTTGGACATTGGGCTTCGAAATGGTGTCAGATCCACTTTCCTGCATAGGGAAACCTGTACCAGCAGTTAGTCCTTCCACACAGGATACCTGAGTGAACCCAGGTAAAATGATTCCACCGGAGGAAAAGGTACCCAGGGCCTTGAGAGGCATAAAAGACTACCTTGTCATTTTGATGGCACAGGTGGAACCTAAAGCTCTCAGACCTGATGGAAAATGGGTATATTTTGGTGGCCGAGGCTAGGAGGTCCCAACGCAGACCGGTAGTTCTGAGGATGCCACAGAGTCTTAGTAAGTCAGGAGTAAGAATTTGGCTTATGAATTCAACAACAGGAGCCATCTTTTGAGGTTCAGGAAGGGTTTTCATGGATTTACTACAAAAATTAGTTTTTCTGGCCTTGAAGAAAATAGAATTTGTAAGTTCAAGGTTTCAATCTCAAAGAGATTTAGCAAGTGTAAGTGCCGGAGTGTCCTCAGCAAAAGGAACTGGTTCCCATTGTCCAAAGGAAAGCTTTCAGAGTCCCTGTGGCCTTGGGCACACTTGGCCGAGCCTTTGCAGAATTCAAGGTACTTAAGGATCCCTAGGCATCATCCCCAGAGACTGGGTCTGCAGTCAAGGTCTAGAAATCATATTTCCAGACATTTCCTAAGTGGTGAAGAGCAGCCAAGTTAGAGAACTGCTGACGTAGGAAATGGCATGAGAACAGGTGCTCCGGCCCAACAGGGGAATAGTCTCGAACCGATGATGCGGGAAGGGGAGGGTAGTTTGAAAAAAACATAGTTCATATAACTACCAAAAGCAAAGCTTGGCTGATGGGGGCACCAGAGGTAAAGTGAGGAAACCTGATAGGATCATGGGTTTTTAAAGGCAAGTAACAGCTAAATAGAGGCTCTTCTCTAATCTTCAAACAGCATTTCCATCAATAGGGTATCCATGCGAGATGTCTGAAATGGGGCACATGTGGGGAAGGACTCAGAACCTGGGCAAGAATATGAAAAGATGCTTTTTACCTATACCTGTTTATAGCCAGGATTAGGTCCCCTGTTAGCCAGAGGAAGAACTGTGGGTTCTGAGCTGACCTCTCCTGGGCTCGGTATCCCAGCTCAGGGCCTGAGCTGATGTCCTGCACGGAAGTCTGGCAGCCTGCGAGGAAGTCAGTAGGCTCAGCTGGATGGAGAAAGAACAGAGTAGAGGAGCCACCCTTACCTGCTCAGGAAGTTGTACAATTGCAATTTCATGAAGTTGCTTCACCTCACCTTTTCAAATTTTTTCCGAGATGAACGGGTTATGCCCTGCTTTGTTTTTTTGTTTTTTGTTTTTTTAAAGACCCTAGTCTTCACCTTACAAGAGAGTTATCTTCTGTGTCATTTCTTGGACGCTATAGCACTGTTCTTTTCATTGTTACTTAATATAAATTGACTAGTGGCCCGTGCACGAATTTGTGCACATTGAAAGGAAATTAATTGGAAGAAATATTTTAATATCGCTATTCACCCTTTCTCTATAATAGAAGTATCAACCAAATTCACGATCGACAATGACAGATGGAAACACACGTGTGCAATTGGCACCAGCAAGAGCTTTATATGTATCGCGCATGCGCGAGTCAACTTAGCCTTTTATATATAGAATAAACTTGCTTAATTAGTCCTGCTTTCTGATTTAGCTAAACTTTTTCCAGCCCAGTGAAGCACCCCAACTTCTCTTTCAGGTTAATTGTCAGCAACACAGCAGTAAATATCAACACAAAGCAGATTATTATTGTAGATCACGCAGGGAGAACAAAGGGTAAAATATTTAACTGCAGCAGTGTTTGACTATATTCTGCGCAGTGAGAAAACCTGAAGTCATTTTCAAGGTCCATTTCTTCTTTTCAGTCGGGTCAAGTTTCTAAGCTTTCTAAATCTCCATTTTCCTAATGAAAAGAAATAAGATTCCACCGAGTCTCCTATCTATCTACTCCAGCACTTCTGTGAGGATCAAATGAGATGAGACACGGGAAAACGCTTCACAGACATTTGGTTACAGTGTAAAGTGTTTCCATCTGCCTATAAAGTCATGTCCCTGGGCTGAAGAAACTGCAAGGAGGCTAGTTGCTAGGGAGAGGAAGCTGGGCGTTACTATGTGATGTCATTACGCGGATGGTCGGACACTCAGCATATTAGCCTTTTATATATATGGATGACCATTTAGGTAGTTTTACATCCACATCAACTTTTACCACGCCTGCTAAATTGGTCATAAATATTTGCTTAAATTGTCCTTTATCCTGATGAACCAAACCAAGACCAGAGAACCAACGATAGAAGAGATTTCCTGTCTGCCATTAAACAGAGAAAAACAGGAACAGGAAAAATGTAAATGCATAGCATAAACCCTCCTTGCAGGTTCTCCTTTAGTTAGCCGTGCATTGAACATAAATAAACGTTTGCTGTCAGCAGTAGTGATGGGCTGCTGGAACAGACCTGTTGACTGCAGATACAGTGACAAGTAGCTGTAGTTAATCTGAGTGTAGACAGTCATGCTTTTTGCTCAGATGTTTTAGCAGATGATAGAAAATAAGAGCAATTTATTTCATTCAGCACATACACATAGGTCATCTGGGCAGAATATGCATCAGATCAGAAGGGAGCCTTCTTCTGACCTGCGAGGGGCTGCTGTGACTTGGAGCACTTAGCGTGGCTGCAGCCCCTTGCACCTCTTTAGGATATGCTTTTCCGGAGGCCTAGCCCGGGAACCCTGGGTACTGAGTGTTGGGGAAGAGGGTGAATTCAGATGAACTATCACTGTGACTTCTGTTTGGGACCGCAGTTCCTTTGTTGGAAAGAAGTTCGACTGCCCTGTGGAGTTGGGAACCCCCGGCCAGGCTTACCACCTCCAACGTCTCTCTAATGCGGCTCTTGGGAGCTGTACACAAAGGTGAGGCGCAGTCATCACTTGTTGGGTTCTGTTGCTGGTTCCAAGCTTTGGGAGAATTTTTTTACTTTAGCCGTGACTGTTACGTAACGCACGGCTAAACAAAAGAGAAATGTGCTGTCTTCCTGCTCCTCTGTTTGCTTTCAGTCTGGAGTCTGACGTCATCAAAAGCACCAAAGTTAATAAAGTAGTAGCTGCCATTTCTTGAACAGCTTTCGGTTTTTAATGCCTACCCCGCCTCTCTGCCACCTACACCATGTCTCCCTTGCCCACATTGTCCCAAAACCAGGAGGACTCTAAACCTAGGTTAACCAATCAGAGGTATTAGTCTCCTCCTCAGTAAGGATTTTAACCAAAATCCCAGAAGCCAGAGTAACAATTGTTTAAAACTGAGGTCTTCTAGACTTTAGCCTTTTCATCTGTTTACGTACATAACCAGTGCTACGTAAATTCTTTGAGTCACGGTTCCACCGCCCCAGCTAACGGAGAGCTCGCAGGTCAGCCTCAGTCACAGGTCCGGCATCCGTTTCTTTCTCAACAGGCTGGATCAAGTGCAGCACCACCGTGAAGAGTGGAGTCGGTGGCGTCACGATGCTCTTCACTGGATACTTCATTCTTTGTTGTAGCTGGAGTTTCAAGCAGCTGAGTAAGCCTTTCTATATTTTTAGCCTCGATTACAGGTCACATCCCGTTACAGGGACCTCCCAGGGATCCTCCGACTGCTTTTTATAGCGTTACAGCTTGGCTCTGTCTGAGTGCCCTGGTGGATGAGCTAGTGCCTGAGGCGCTGGGGTTCTTTCTATTAAAAGGTTTGGGTTACAGTGGCCTTTGTGACTAGATTTACATAATTGCTTCTGTGCTCGGTTAAGGTTGTTATGGAGATCTGTTTGCCCCTGGAAGATGGGGCTCTTCTCAGGGGTGCCTTTTTATTTCCTACCTAAGAACTTTTTTTTAGGATTAAAACCAGCTTTCTGCCCCAAAAGAGGGGAGAAACAGGATACAGCTGTCAGTCACCAGCTTGTAGCTGTCACAGGCACTTCCCGCTGGGTCGGCACTTCCTCTTGTGCCAAATGCTTAGTTCATTTCTCTTTCAGTTCAAGATGACTTTTGCTCATTTTTTAATGTATTATTTTATAAAAACATATGTTTATAGTTAAAAGTTTAAAAAAACATGGAAAGATATTAAAAGAGCCCAGTATTTTTCCCACAATTTTTTAAAAAAAGAGGCCCAACACTTTCAGATGAAAACTTTCGGTGGAAAAGTACAAGGTACCCATTAACATGAATAGCCAATAGAATTCCCAAACATCTCAGTTTAACAGCATGATCTGTAGAGAGGAGAGATAAAGAGTCGATTCAAGTGGCCTCCCAGATCCTTACATTTATCTGTTTATCCAAAGAGCTTGGCTGGCGGAAGCAACGTTGACCCGAGCACCACGGAGAGTGCACTGGAGAGGACTCTGGAGACGACTGCAGGCACGGTTCACAAGTTCAAGTTGTGTCGGGGCATAAGAGGGAGAGAAAGAATAAATTATTGAATGGAAAGCAGTCATTAGGAGTATGTTTTTTTTACATGTGGACAGATCTGGTTCTGTCTGGGTATTTCTTTGGCTTGCTCTCAAAAGTCACTGAAAGTTACCGGGAAAAATCAGTATGTTTGTTCATAAAGGCTGATGTTATTCAAGGAGACGTGATGATGACAAAGTTTATCGTTAAATTTTTAATGATTTCCCAATCTTCTGTGAAGACTAATATCTCCATCTTAAGTCTCTCTGCCTAAAATTCTGTACACTTTGACATATTACTGCTATTCATCTACACTAGATACTGAGCTACATATATACTGATATAGAATAACTAGTGGCCCAATGCACGAATTCGTGCACATTGAAAGGAAATTAATTGGAAGAAATATTTTAATATCGCTATTCACGTTTTCTCTATAATAGAAGTGTTGACCAAATTCACGATCAATGCAATTGGCGCCAGCGAGAGCTTTATATGTATTGCTCATGCGTGAGTCAACTTAGCCTTTTATACGTATAAAATAAACTTGCTTAATTAGTCCTGCTTTGTGATATCTACCTACTCCAGGACTTCTGTGAGGATCAAATGAGATGAGGCACGGGAAAACGCTTCACAGACATTTGGTTAAAGTGTGAAATGTTTCCACCTGCCTATAAAGCAAGTTGTATTTCTGGGCTGAAGAAACTGCAAGGAGGCTAATCATCACTAGGGAGAGGAAGCTGGGCGTTGCTATGTGACATCATTACCCGGATGGTTGGACACTTAGCATATTAGCCTTTTATATGTACAGTAGGTCCTTGGGTTACATCGGAGATTCATTCCTATGGCGTGATGTAACACAATTTTCGCCATAAGTCGGAACCCACCTACATAAGCACCTATGTCATTCACATGGAGCACATACACAGCAGTAATGAAGTGAAACAGTAAAAAAATTTTAAAAGAAATCAGATAATGATTCCTGACTTGTACTTGTGGTAAATAAATAATAAAAAACATAAAGCACATATGTACATACGTCAAAATGACAGAACTTTTTTTTTTATCAATAAATGGGAGATAGCGACATAACCACCAAACGACATACATCGAGTTTGACGTAACCCGAGGACTGCCTATATAGATAGCTGCATTGGCAGAAAATCTGCATACATTGGCCCTTCCCCTCGGGAATGGTTTGGCCCTCAGATCTGGGCAGGTTTGAGAAACAAAAGCAGAGTAGGGTGGGTGCAGAGTTGCTGGCCGGCCTGTGAAAGGTTCTTGACGTATTTGTAAAGCTGC
Organism: Myotis lucifugus; assembly: GCF_000147115.1. Taxonomy (NCBI): domain Eukaryota; kingdom Metazoa; phylum Chordata; class Mammalia; order Chiroptera; family Vespertilionidae; genus Myotis; species Myotis lucifugus. The sequence goes on along the minus strand of NW_005871194.1, from coordinate 67,599 downwards.
TGCAAATAGTGCACTAAGAAGAATGTTGACTCACCTCTTGTACATCTTAAGTGACTACAGCAGTGAGCAAATGGTTTCAGTTTATCCTCTCGTCCTGGAAACATGAATCCTGCCCTATCCCTGTTCAAGAACATTCCTTTCACTCTGTTAGGGTTGTTTGGGGCTGATGGGTTTTCCGTGACTCTTCCCCCATCAAAATATTCAGTTTTCTAATTGTATGACTTCTGTTTTGGTCCCTAGAGAGTAACTTGGATACTTACAGATAGAAAAATGTGTCTATAAATATCCAAAACAGATAACTTTCTTCAGCCCCTTTTCTAGCACAGGGGGTGATTATATATCACATATAGATATGCCTGTACCTAAAAAGTATGTTTATGTGTGTGTGTGTGTGTTACCACTTCTGTATATATATGAAAGGCTAGTATGCAAAGTGTCCCCTTGGGAGTTCCACTGGGAGACTGGGAGTTCAATTGCTTGCTATGATGTGTGCTGACCACCACTGGGAGACCGGGAGTTCAATTGCTTGCTATGATGTGTGCTGACCACCAGGGGGCAGCACAGAACATGGGAACCTGATCGCTGGCCAGGCCTAGGGACCCTGCCCGTGCGTGCACGAATTTCGTGCACCGAGTCTCTAGTCCGGGCCTCTAGAGTGTGTGTGTGTGTGTGTGTGTGTGTGTATGACCCCTGGTCTGCCATTTCTTCCTGAATTATGAATTTTCCTACTTACTCTCCATACCTGCTTCCACCCTATGCTGCTGCTCCTCTGATTATTTGCCTCTTCCAGACCCTCACCTGTGTCCTTGGACAAGTTACCTCCTTCTTGGAGCCTCCTTGGTCTAAACCAGCGGTTCTCAACCTGTGGGTCGCGACCCCTTTGGCGGTTGAACGACCCTTTCACAGGGGTCGCCTAAGACCATCCTGCATATCAGATATTTCCATTACAATTCATAACAGTAGCAACATGACAGTTATGAAGTAGCAACGAAAATAATTTTATGGTTGGGTCACAACATGAGGAACTGTATTTAAAGGGCCAGAAGGTTGAGAACCACTGGTCTAGAGATTTGGTGAGATTAGAAGTCTGGCACCTGTTAATTCCAGCAAGGTTGGACAGTAGGAGTTAAAACAGCAGCTCTTCTAAAGCCTCTGCTGGTGTGTTCTGTTCGGATTCTAAACTTGAACCAAGCAAGAGAGAGCCCACCATAACCCACACAAAAGTGCAGCTGCCATTGGGTGCTCGCCCTGTGAGAGCCAAGTGCTGTGTGGGCTCCTTGGTGCTGCTCCCCCTTTCTCCACTCCCGTGAGGCAGGTGCTGTTGTGCTCATTTTCCGAATGAGACTTGGGGAGGGTAAGGTGCCTACATAACTGTGTGGTACTTGTCACAGAGCAGCCCCGGAGGAGCTGGCAATTGGGCCTCCCAGACCCGTCTCCCAGGGCCAGCATTCTCTCAGGCTGCCTCACCCTTTCGCTCCCGCTCTGGCAGGTAGGGAGCTGTCTCCACTGCCAAGGGCAGGCCTAGTTCTGCCGAACGCTCTATATTGTACTCCCTCTGTCCCATAATAATAGTAGCAAGTGAATATTTAAACGGGAATTATTGGCGAATGCAGCTGTAAGTTATGTTGTAGCGCAAAATTGCGAAGCCTTCAAAATCAATGTTTCATGACATCTGTCATTTGTTTTGACGCATCTTTCAATTTTTAGGTTAATCTAATTATTACGAATTATAACTTTTTCTAATTTCATCTGCTGATCGAAATCAACTGTTTTATTTCAGTTGAATATCAACCCATTGTAAAAGTAAGATGAAAAAAAGTGAGTTTTCAAGCAAAGATTGAGTTACGATTGTCCAGTTCTTGATGCATCAAAAGAAAAAGGAAAAGTTGCAGAAAGGTGCAATTACGTTAGCTGCAAAACAATTTAAGTGCAACAGAATGACCATATCAAGAATTTGGAAACGTGCTTCCGAAAATAATTGTCAAGGAGAATCTTAGGCTAATGTTGATTCTTTGAAAAAACAAAACTGTGGGCGTAAATGCAAAGATTATGGAGAAAAACTTGAAAAACTTAGACATATTCCTCTTAGCAGAAGAGGCACCATATTAGCCTTTGATAATATTTCTCCCCAAATACTGGCTAATACGTTTCTGTCACTTCAACAAGTTATGCTGGAAGCAATGAAGAACGATGGCTCCAATAATTTTAAGCTCACACATATAGGGAAAGCAAAGCTTCGCAGCCAAGGGCTCCTACCTACAAGTTTAACATGCAGTAACGAAATTATTGAAAAATCCAGAAACTAACTGAACACTCAAAATAAAAATTAGGAGTACTATTTTTAATTTATTGTGTAATCTAGTTTTTTGATAATAAATGTTGCGTTCTATATTTTCTTCTGCTACTATTATGGGACAAATTACATTCATCAACTGCTATTATTATGGGACAGAGGGAGTAGCTCTTTCCTCCGTTTCCCCAAAAGGCACAGCTTAGTGCCCCCATTCCTCCCAGCAGATTCAGTGCCTTAGTGTCGGCATCTACAGCCTTAAACTTTAGTTCCATGTCACCTCCTGCCTCCCTGTACAGGGGTAAGCCTTGTTCGTATATCTACCTCTCGGTACTTCCCCGCACAGGCAGGCACGAAGATAGCCTTAGACGTGAGCCACGCAGGGACGCAGCTGCGTGCTAAGGAGCCCTGCTCGCGTGAATTGCCAGTTGGTAGCAGCAGTGGAGGCTCGTGCACAGGACCTGCCCGCGCAGCCCCGACTGCTGCAGGCGTCCAGAGCAGAGCAGTGATGGCTCCCGGGTACTTGAGCTTCTGCTCTTGCACACCTGTTTCCTGCCACAGTCACTGCTTCCGGTCCTGTGGCACCTTCGGTAGCCCATTCACTGGCAGGATGGGCGGAAGTAAACCAACCTGAGCAGGCCCCTCTGTGCCGCACCGTTCAGGCCACAGCGGGCTCTCGGGACGTTGGGAACAGAAGCCCACAGAATGGGCATGGGGTCCTTGCTGGCAGGCCCCATGCTCCCCAGACAGCCCAGGGGCTGCATTCGGAGAGCTCTCACCTGTTCAGTCTGTGCATTTGATGGCAGAGTGGCCCATTTTTTCACACTGAAAGAGAAAAGGTTAGTGGCATTGGTTTTTGTCAATTCAGACCCCGAAAGAAAAACCCTAAGTTGTCCAGGGAACCAGAGGAGAAAGCTGGCTCCGCAGAACCTGGTGGCTTCTGCTCATCAGTGAGGCCCCAAACAGGCCTGGAGATTCAGGCCAGGCATCACTACCCCGGAGAGCAGGGCTGTGGACGCTCAGGCCAGGAAGTCGGATGTGGGAGGAGGGCGAGGGTCTGCCCTTACCTCTCACCCTGACGGGACTGACTGGCAGAACAGAGAGGTCAGAGTTCAGGACAGTTAGAGGCATCGCATGAAGGTGTGAGGAAGCATGATGTCCTGATAAACCAGAGAACAGCAAAACAGAAACCCAGGTGTGGCCTGTCCTCCCTGCCCACTCTGCCCCCCAAATCCTACGGACACTGTACACAAATAACTCCAGAGGACTCGTAGGCAGCAAAATAAGACATGGAAACTTACTAGCCTTTTTAAAAAATATATATTGTATTGATTTTTATAGAGAAGAAGGGAGAGGAATCCAGAGTTAGAAACATTGATGAGAAACTGATCAGCTGGCTTCTGCACGCCCCCTACTGGGGATTGAGCCTGCAACCAAGGTACATGCCCTTGGCCGGAATCGAACCCGGGACCCTTCAATCCACAGGCCGACATTCTATCCACTGAGACAAACCAGTCCGGGCTTTACTAGCCTTTTAAAGAAATATGTCTGGCAGCAAGAATAAGATTAGGCAGTTGTCACGCCCCTGTCATACATTTGGGGTACCATTGTCCCCCTCCCTTCACTCCCACTCCCAAGCCCTGGTGCGGCTTTCTTATCTGGCAGGAGAGGACTCACACATTGTGCAGCTAATCACCCCGCCCTCCAGCCCTGGACAGAAAACAACCTGAAACCCCCGCCCCCTCCCCCGCATCCTGCTGAAGGGCCCTGCTCCTGCGCCCGGGCCCCCAGGCAGTAGGAAAGCAGCTGCTCCTGAGGCGCCATCGGAACGGGGAGAAGCAGGCACCCCATCGGGAAAGGGGGCTTTCGAGGTGGCCGGATAGAAGCAGGGGGGGCTGAGCCCCAGGGCCAGGTGAGCTGCAGATACAGGGGACGCGGGAGAGTACGGTACAAAGAGCTCCTGCAGACATTCCTCTGTGCAGACGCAGCCCCTTCTCACCGAGGGTGCGGCCCCTGCCAGGCCTTCAGGCAGAAGCCAGGCTTTGAAATGCCTTTATTTACCATTCTCACTGCTGAAAACACAACATTTGACCAAAGTTAGAAATGGGCCTATGAATTCCCCACCTTCTAGGGGAGATGCTACTCAGAACCAGCAGGGGGCGCCCTCCTCCCGCCCATTGCCATCCCAGCCTGGCCAGCCAGTGAACAGGAGCTCAGCAGCCATCATTCCTCGGTCCAGGCTGCCCGAAAACCAGGAAGGGGAGGGGGAGCAGGCTTGGCCCGCGGGCCGTGGTGTACCGACCCTCCTGGAGGCCGTCAACCGCACCTGGCGTCCACAGGAAGTGCTGTTCCCCCAGGGACCCCACGCCACCAGGGCCTGAAGCACAGTGCCTGGCCCCTGCTCTTTAACACCACGCCCCTGTGAGGAGCGAAGGGGAAGGGGGAGGGGAGGCCTCGGGGCTGAGAGCTGACCAGTCCCACCTGAAGCAGAGGTTACAGAGCTGGAGGGGCCTGGGAGGAACCGCCACACGTATGTGCCACCCATGCAAAGGCGTGTGCCTTCCCCAGGACGGGGAGACGGCAGATGGTGTGAGTGAGGGCAGTGGGGACAGGCAGTGCTGGGGACTCCAGGTCCCCGGGCACAGTGAGTAACTGGCGTGAGACACGGCCCTTCCTGCCCGCACTCACCTCGGGGCGTTGAGTTGAATAAAGGGACCATCTTGGGGCTGAGGAAGCAGAGAGAGACGTTACAGCCGGGCCGCTCACCATCGCCTGCTCTAACGTGAGGACCCAGGAAGGAGCCCAGACCCTCCCGGGGACGGAGGGAGGGCTGCAGAGAGTTCGGGCCCTCCCAACATCATTCCTACCCTTGTTTCGAGAACAGTCTGTGAAGAGCCACATGCCCGTCCCCGGCATGAACATACATGAACAGCCCGGGGCAGGGTTCCGTGTGGCCGAGGGAGGGGTGGGTGTCCAGGGAGCAGTGCAAGGAAAACCCTGGGCAGGTGCTGCCGGGCACTTCATCCCCCGCCTGGGTCAGGAGCTACGGAGGGACCCAGATCGGAAGCCAGAGAGCGGGCCCAGCACTGGGGATCACACTCACTGTGCGTACTGGCACTCGGGTCCCAGCGGGCAGAAGCCAACTAAGTAGTTCGTGCACATGACCCTCTTGACGTGGCGGTATTTGCACAGGGGACCTGCCAGGCAGAGAGAAACGGCCGGAAGCATCTGTGTTAGCAAAGGAGGAACACAGGCCAGGGATGGTCACAGCCGTCCACGCCACGGGTGTACAACTGCCTGCCCTGTCCGTACCGCCCTGAGCAACTGCTCCTAGGCCCGTGACAGATGGGAAGGGAAGCCCGGAAGGTGTAGGGTTGGAAGTGTCCCCAACACGCTGTCTTGAAGATGCAGACGGTCATTTGCCATCTCGTATTCCTTTAGCCATGGGAGGCGCAGCTGAGGCAAGGCTCACCCCACATCTCACTAACCCGCCATCGGCGCCCCTTCTCTGCAACCCCCCCCCCCAAAGCAACCCTGCCCAGAACTCAGCAACATACCTGAAGGCACAGGATGCTCAGCAGGGACCCTGCTGTGGTCCCTGTCCCCTCAGTGGCTGACTGTAATGGGGCAGGTGGAACGTGCTTAAGTGACAGGATACCCTCAGGTGGGTGAACTGTGTGCCCTACAGGCCCGGCCCTATGCCAAGGGCTCCCCGTGGGGTCCCCCATGGGAGCAGCCCGGCGACCCTAGAATGGAGCCGTCTCCTGTTTCCACAAGCGAGGAAGCAAGCAGTTCAAGGTTGTGCAGCCGACACACCCCGAAGCCATTGGGATTGCACCCACACCTGCTCCAAGAAGCCCGCCAGCCCACACCAGCCCACGTGTCACAGGGTGACAGGGTTCTCCTGGGAGCGAGCTGAGAACCATGGAAAGGACGTCTGCTGGGATTCCAACCCAGGGGTGGACCTCACCCCAACATGCCACCTCCCTGCCGGGAGACCGCCCACCTGGCCCCCCACACCCCCTCTGCTCCCTCTGTCGGGGCCTCACCTTCTTTGCAGAAACCCTGGTCGTACGAAGGACAGGCCTGGGCCTCGGAAGCTGTCTTCATGTGAAGAAAGTAGCATTCCTTGTTGCTGCACTCACCTGAAAACCCCAGCGATCTCTAGACAAGCGGGCTCGTGGTCACGGTTACCTCTGCCCCCCTCCCCCCACACACACAACATTGACCTTGCCCCTCGAATAGAAGCCCCTCGCCTTCCCTCTGGTCGTCAGCAGCTTTGAAGACAGGGAGGTGTTTCTAATCCTCCCTGCACTCTACCAAGGGCGGACCCCAACAGCATTTGCTAAGCAGGGTTTGGGGTGGTTGCACACACTTGGAGCGGTTGGGTGGGGCAGGCCCGGTACCCAGGAGTGGGGACAGGACTGAAGGCAGACGCCATCGGGGAGGCAGGAACGCGAGGCAAGGTGGGACCCGGGGCTGGCAGCTAAAGACCCAAGACGCCATAAACCTCGAGGGAGACAAGCACCCCCCGTGTGGCCCAAGGGCCCTGTTTTTCTTCCGAAAGGGAGAAAAACACCCTCAGATGTGGGGTCAGGGCTCTTGGCGGGTAAATTACCAAAGAGAGACGCCCCGTCCTTAGAGTTTATCCGAGGGAGAGAGACTGTGGGAGAGACACACCCCCCCTCCCACCCCGGCTCCCGGGAGTTTGCACACATTACTCGAGAGTTACTGGTAAGGACTCTCTTAGATGTCTCTTAGCGACCCAGGGGCTCTGAAGGCGCCACGGGGCAGGGAAGGGGGGATTCAGCCCATCTCCTGCCTCACTCAAGTCAAGAACTGAGGTTTCCCACCTCATCCTCCTTAAAAGCCTACAACTCTGTGCCTTTCGGCGCCAAAAGGTGCTCCGAGGTGCCTATGCCATTGGTTTTCAAACTGCTCATAGAGACCTGTTTCGTACACTGGGCTTCTGCAGAGCAAGGGCTCACCTGAAGGAGAACCCCACTGGCCCCTAAGAGGCCTGAGCCTCTGTTCTTGCCCAGCCCTCTCCTTTCACAAACGGAGATGCCAGTGACCAGACAGGGCAGGTGGGATGTCCATTTTCACAGGCTCCTCACATCGTAAGGGGGTTCGCTGTCTCATCGCCAGCGTGCATCTGACTCTGGGCTGGGCCTTCTAAGACATCCAAGGGACACCTGCCGCGTCCCCCCCCCCCCCCCCGCCTCAACCCCCTGCAGGGGCTGGTGAACACCGGATAGATGGAGACAGCCGGAAGTCACCCTATGCACTGGGGTTGCCTTTCTGCCCTGGATGCACAACGCTGCATTCCTCTCATGGCCAGCAGGTGGCGCCCGCACCTCACCCTCCAGAGACACCCGGGTGCCTTTTTGATGGGCACAGCCAGGAACAGGGTCAAAAGACCACAGATTTCCTCACCCCTCCCCACTCCTACACGCCCCAAGAATCTCTTTAAAAACAAAACGACTTACTTCCAACAAGAATGATAATTACTTTGGCATGCGGTTAGAAAGAGATATTCATTCATTTACTCCAAGAGCAAAAACATACATTACGTAGTATTGCAATCACGGGTTTACACGCGCAGAAGGGGACCTGGTCCTATTCCTGCATCCACGTCCAGCACAGCACCCCCCAATGAAAGCCAGGGTTACTGAAGGAGTCAATAGTGGTGCTTCAAAAGGAAAGAGGTTTACGCGGTGACCGAGGGGAGCCAGGCCCCAGATCAACTTTGTCCTGGAGGCACACGTGCGGGCAGCCCTCGTCAACTGCCACAGCTCTCAGCTCCGAGGACCAGGCAGGAAACGGATTGGGCCTGGGAGGAGCTCTCACCAGGACCTCCCCACCTGCCCCCAATGCTGGCTCAGTTTCACAGCCACAGCCACCGCCACCGCCACCGTCAGAGGCACCCCCGGAGGCTGTCCCAGCTCTCCCTCCTCCAGGTCACTCTTTTCAGATCACACTTTCAACACCACTGGACTAGACCATCCTTAAGGCCCCTGTTCTGGAAAGCACGGAGCTGTGGAATTCTAGGGAGAAGGAAATATTCACAGAGTCCACGCCTACACGAGGCAGGAAGCGGTGTGGGTCCTGCCCCGCAGCCCCTTGGATGACAACAGGAGGACCTGAGGCCCAGACCTGACCACACAAGATCATTTCAGGGGCTCCACTTCTGAGCCCCAGGGCTGTTTGTTTCCAGTTACCTTTTATTGCCAACGAGTGATGCTAGCTTTCCGTTTATGGACAAATATACAGTTTTCTTCTAAAGTGCGAGTTTAAAATAGCGAAGCAGTTGGGAAATTATACGCTGGTGCAGGTCAAAGGACAAGTGCTTGGTAGGAGTGGCGAGCATGGGAACGGGGCCCCCACATGCCTGCTGCTGGGGAACCACTGGCCTGTCCCCCCTCCCAAACCCCGGACCGAGAGATGGCCCGTTCGAGGCCGTTTCCGGACAGGGAGTCTGGGTGTGACTTAACCAGGGCGGCGGAGGGAAACGGCTCAGCCTTTGATCCGGCCACACCCGCTCCTTCCCTTGGGTGGGCAGTGTGTGCCCAGCCTGGCAGGGCCAGATAACCCAGGACCAGAGTTCAGTTCCACTTTCTCGAGGGCGTCGGTCGGAGAGGCAGGCGGCTGAGGCTCAGGCAGGCCTGACCTGCCCCCTGAGACACGCGAGGCCTCCTTTGGGGTCCCTCCCGAGCACCCCATCCCGCAGCCGCCGCCGCCATCGCCAGGGAACGGGCAGGAGCCAGGGGGCCTCACCGAACTTGGAGAAGAAGTAGCACTCAGGCATCCTGGAGAGGTCGTACTGGTGCAGGAACCGGCACTGGTCGCCCTTCTTGCACAGCCCGCGGAGCCAGTGCTTGCACACCACCGTCTTCTCGCCGTGGTCGTGCCGGAACGGGCACAGCCTCCCTGGGGACCAGAGCGCCCAGCTGGGAGCCCCCGCCACCCCCAGCTGCGGCCCTCTCACCCCTGGGCTCAGACCCAGCTGCCCGCTCTAATCCCCTCCCCTGGACCCTGGCGGTGGCTAGGACTGGGGGCCAGAGGCAACAGGGGGGACCTGCTATGGTCCGAAGAGATGGCTGTGCCCACGGCCACACCTTTGCCCGGACTTTCCTCTCTGCCTGGTGTGGTGCCCGTCAAACCCCAGGAAGCCCCCAGCTGTTGGGTCACCCCCTCTCCTCCAGGCTCACAGGGGGGCTCCCACCAGAGAGCAGAGGCATGGTCCCCAGGCCTGCCCCCTGCCCCCCACAGCACAGTCCCTATCACATAGTACGTGCTCATTAAGGGCCTATTGGGTTCATGTGTTAAAAAAAAAAATTATGCCTCCTGATTCCAGAGGCCTAAGGATCAGAAGGAAGCGGGAATGTGAGATTTAACTCTATCATCACCAGCACGCTGTTCCATCAGCAGGAAGGACACCCCAGGCCCCACATTTCTAAGGGGCCTGGTCTCCCGAATCTGGAACAGCTGGGCGGCCCCACACGGGTTCAGAGGACAAGCGTGGTCAGGCCCATGCAGGAGGCAACCAATCAATGTGTCTGTCATATCTGTTTCTCTCTCTCTCTCTCTCTCTCTCTCTCTCCCTCTCTCTCTCCCTCTCTCTCTCTCTCTCCCCTCCCCCTTTCTCTCTCCCTTCCATTCTCAAAAAAAAAAAAAGTCGCCCTAACCGGTTTGGCTCAGTGGATAGAGCATCGGCCTGCAGACTGAAGGGTCCCAGGTTCGATTCCGGTCAAGGGCATGTACCTTGGTTGCGGGCACATCCCCAGTAGGGCGTGTGTAGGAGGCAGCTGATCAATGTTTCTCTCTCATCCCTGTTTCTAACTTTCTATCCCTCTCCCTTCCTCTCTGTAAAAAAATCAATAAAATATATTTTTTTAAAAAGTCAATGGTAAAAATAACATCGGGTGAGGATTAAAAACAAAAAAATTCTACCCCATCCCGACTTCCCCTCCCCAGGTGCAAATTCAACACCCTCTTCAAGGCTACGCTGAGCCCAGAGTGGCCTGGACGCGGCCCACCTGCCGACCCACCTTTCTCACAGAGCCCCTTAGCGTAGAAGTTGCACACAGCTGAGCTCGACTCTAGAAGGGGGGAAGGAAACAGAGGCGGCAGCTTCCCCAGAGGGCCCTTCCTCTGTCAGCAACCTCCCCAAAGGCCCCAACCCCCACCCCGAGTCCTGCCTTTGGATGCTGGCCCCTAGAACCAGCCTCCAAACCTCAACACCTGAGTCCCCCCCCGAGTCTGCAACGGAGGGGCCTGAGGCCAGCCTGGGAGCTGGGGAGCCAGCCCTATTTTCCGGGGAACCCCACGCAGGATGTAGGAGGGGAGGCCCGAGCCCCTGGGAAGAGAGGGGCCGAGCTGGGAATCCCAGGCTGTGGGCCCCAGCTCAGCCCCCTGGTGAGCAGCAGAGCAAGGAGCCGCCCAGCAGATGCTGAGCAGAGAGGCCTGCGGAGCAGCGGGGAGGAGGAGGGAGAGGGGGAGGGACGGCTGGCGCCCTCCTCACTCACTGTCCATGCCCTGGAAAGGCAGGGGTTCAATGCCCTTTTGCATCTCTACGTCCTTCTCCAAGGTGAAGGTGAACCGCTCCAGCCCCGCAATGACCTCTTCCATCTTCCATCTCCTGCTGGGGCTGCTAGCAACTGCCCGAGCCCCTGCAGGTGGACCCTATAAAGCTCTGGAGCCCTTAAAGGGCCAGGGTCTGATCCGGGGCCAGGTGGCTGCCAGGCTACCCGCAGGCCCAGCTGTGCAGGAGCGGGGCCCAGCTGTGTCCCCCTCCCGCCCCCATGCAGGTGCAGCCGCCCCAGGGACCTCACCCCACACTGAGTGAGCTGGGGGAGGGATAGCAGAGCCCCACCCGCTCATCTCTGCTTGTTCCCAAACCCACACACAGCATATGCACCGACCTTCCCAAACCTGCGCTCATACTTTCAACATGAAGACACGGCCCAGGTTGGCCAGAGGAGCTGCGCGAACCAACCACAGCCAGGCTGTTCGGATTGGCAGGCGCTGGGGAGCCAGAGGGTGTGGGGGCGGGGCGGGGGCGCAGAGGGACGGGGGGGAGGGCCCTGCCTCCCCCTGCCTCCCCTCGGGCCCCAGCCAACCCCTCCCTCCGGGACTCCTGACACCCCTTTTCTGGCCTGAGTGACAGGCCCCAGTGAGCTCTTCCTGGGAGAGCGGGAAGCGCCGCTGAAACTCGGAGGAATCGGAAAAAGTTGGATGAATGGCGCTTTGTTCGCCTCGCGGCCTCGCGCACGACCGCACGCTGGGCTGGGGGCGGGGCCCATCCAGGCTCCACTGGCCTCCCCGCCAGCACTCGGCGGGGCCACCCCAGCGCCTCCCCGCCCCTGAGAAAGCGCTTTGTACCCGAAATCTCTATGCAAATGTTGTTTTATTATTATTACTACCCCCCTCCCCTGCCCCCTGGCCTGGGGACATCTGAACTTGCTTTCAAAGGAGCTTTGTGGGGCTCTAACTGGGACAGGCCTCCCCCGGCCCCTCCCCCGGCGCAGGCCCCCTCATTGGCTTCCCTCTAACTGGAGCTGGTGTTTGAGTCAATGGGAGCCCAGGCCCACAGAACCCAAATGCCCTCCTTCGCCGCAGGCAGAGGGGCAGCCCCTGCAGGCCCGCAGCTGGGCCAACAAGAAGGAGCCTGCTGGCTCCTGGCTCCCGGGCCTGTGCTCCTGGTTTGTTGTTCTTTGGAACTCCGATCCGAAAGGAAAACAGCTGGAGAGGTACACCCGAGGCCAGGGGGCAGGAGGGGCAGAGAGGGGAGCCAGAGTTTCCGGAAGCGTGGGCCTCCCTCCAGTCACATTCCCAGGATGGCCGGCAGAGGGCAGAGCTGGGGGCCGCGGGTGGGGGTCCCTGGAGAGATGCCCTATTTGTGTGCCCTGATTAGTCCAAGAAGATGCTCATCGGTCAACACAGGCTCCCCTAAGGCCCGCACCCACCTGGCAGGCAGGCAGGCAGGGGAGGAAACGGAGACCCAGCAAAGCCAAGGGCACGTGGTTGGGGGGTGGCAATAATGGAATTCAAATCACATCTCTTTTTAAAAATATATATTCTTATTGATTTCAGAGAGGAAGGGAGAGGGGGAGAGAGAAATAGAAGCATCAATGATGAGAGAATCACTGATGGGCTGCCTCCTGCACGGCCCCTCACTAGGATCGAGCCCACAGCCTGGGCATGTGCCCCCGACCGGGAATTGAACTGTGACCTCCTGGTTCATAGGTTGATGCTCAACCACCGAGCCACGCCAGCCGGGCAAAATCCACGTCTCTTGATGATTTCCTTCTATGAACACCCGAGGAGCCTCTCTCTATACCAGGGACCGGGGACCCCCAAACAAAGGACTGTGTCCCTGCCCCTCGGGGGCCATCCAGTCAAGGGGGGGCACACTCAGCAGCACAGTTATACATGGGGGTGGTGACAATGGGAGAGAACATTCCAGAAGAGGGGCCCGCTCTACCAGGCACTGGGCCATGCAGCAACACGCAGGCTGAGGGGACCGTCGAGGGATTAGAGAAAGGCCGTGATTAGAGAAAGGGGACGAGACTGGAGAAGTGAGCAGGACGGGGGCCGGGAGAGCCTTGGAGGACTCGGTTTTTATCAAGAAGGAAGCCGGTGGAGGGACTGGAAAAAGCTGGGAGAGCAGCACTCAGCCCCTGGGGAAGATCTGTGGGCAGAGGCAGGGGCAGCGGGTACTGAGGGGGTGATAGCTAGTCATCCAGCCCTGACGAGGTAGCCGGAGGTCCTCCCAGCCTGCTGGCCAGAGCGTTCACCGTGAGGGCTGAGGGGGACTCTCCGTAGCATCCTCCCTCCTCTGGTTAAGGTCTCGCCTCCGCCCGACCCCTGTCCCCGCTCTGTGCCTGGCCAGGTGTGGGGAGGAAGCCTCACGATGGATGCCCTCCTCCCGAGGTGCATCCTAAGAATGACAGTGCCTGACATTCCTGGGTTTTGCTTCTGCAAAATGAATGCCTTCTGTCGTGGGTTGAATTGTTCTCACCACCGCCCCACCCCCACCCCAAAAGAGAGAGAGTCCAATCCCCATCCCGGTCTGAACGTGACCTTATTTGGCAGTTGGGTCTTTGCAGATGTAGGTAAGGATCTCCAGGTGAGATCACCCTGGAATTAAGGCGAGTTCTAGACAGAGGACAAGAGGGAGAGGTGACACACCCAGCAGAGGCCGAGAGAAGAAGCCCACGGTTCCAGGAGGAGACAGGTCAGCTGCTGACCGTGGGAGGCCAAGGAAGGCCGGCCAGCGCGGAAGCCAGGAGGGCGGCCTGGGCCTGCCCACACCCTGATCCCGGACCTCGGGCCTGCAGAACTGTGAGACAATCAATGCCTGTGGTTTTGAGCCACCACCGTTGTGGGCAGCCCCGGGAAACGAATTCGTCTTCACTTAGACTCAGTTCCAGAAGACCTGGCCCCTTTTACAGATCAGCAAATAGAGACACAGAGAAGCTGGGTGACTGCCAAGGTCCCTCAGCTGATTAGTGTCCACTGGGAGCCTGACCTGTTCTCCCACCCGGCAGGCCTTCTGTCTGGTTCAGACCGGCCCGGGCGGGGGGGGGGGGGCTGTACCCCCTTCCACCCATTTACTAGTATATGACCACCTCAGGCTCCCAGGTGAGCTGGCGCCCACTGTCTGGCAATGCCCTGGAGGAGGGCTCCGGGGCGTCCCCTCTGGACCCTCACAATCTGCTCTTCTGTGCCCGGAGCTCATCCCAGCCCGGTGTCTGCGCTGATTAATGACCTGGTGGCTGCCGAGTGCAGGTGTGGATCGCTATGCACACGGAGGTGTCAGTTTTAATCACCATCATCATGAGCCTCGCATCCACCTCCAGCTGCAGGTTTCCTGAGTCATCACCGGCCCCCTTCCCTTCATACACGAGCTGCTCTGGAAAGCAGGGGTGCGGGAGCCCTAGAATCCTCTGGCCGCCGGGAACTGGCAGAGGCCACTGTGCCCAACCTCCCGGCCTCGATCAACCCCGGCCAGTGCTCTGCTCGGCAGAATGTGGCCACACCCTCCTTTCCAGTCTCTGTGCATCCGCCTCACTCCCCACTCGGGCACCCTGAAAAGGTGGCATCGGCCAGGCCCGGTTCAAATCCTGTTGCTAAGTGGCTGTAGGACACCAGGGAGCAGTCCTTCTTCCCAGGAGGGCCGTGCTGTGAGGCACCCGGGACGGGGGGTGGCCTGTGCTCAAGGCCCCAGGTGTCCTGCCCCAGGTCCCTGACGCCTCCCCTCCTTCAAGGTGGTTGTTCCCAAGGAGCTGTGGACAGGGGTTCCAGGCTGTTGGGATGCTATTGAGGGGGCCTGGCAGCTGGGGACCATGGTGTTGGGAGGGGGTGGGGGGCAGGAGGAGCCCCAGTGGCCCACAGCTGCTGCCGCTCAGCCCCAGGAGCAATGAGCCGGTGTGCCCTGCCCTCTCCATTGCTCTCGGTGCCCCAGAGGGAGAGGGAGAAAGAGGGAAAAAAAATCTGAAGATTCCAATATGCTACCCTCCTGGCTTTGAAGATGGAGGGTGGGGCCATGAGCCAAGGAAAGCGAGTGGCCTCTAAGAGCTGGAGGGGCAAGGGCACGAACTCTGCCCTGGAACCGGGAGGGCAGACCCGCTGGCACCGCGATCTGGCTCCCTGAGAGCCATTCCGGCCTTCTGACCCCCAGGACCGGGAGATAAGAAATGCCTGCTGTTCGAAGCTAGTAACTTTGTAGCAACAATAGGAAACTAAGACAGAGCAGGAAGTAACCATTCGATGGGCAGTTGCACCACACAGTGTGGGAGATGGAGGTGTGTGCAGAGCTGCCACCAGACCACTCCGCTCCCTCCCGCCCGGCCTGGGTGTCAAGGAAAGGTCTCTGGGAGGACGGAGTGGAGTGAGACAGAGCTGCGGACAGGCGGAGCGCTGCCACGGCGGTGGGGGACCCTGGTCCCAGCAGAAGCAGCCGGGTCCGGGGGGGGGGGAGGGGGGAGGCCCCTCCTAGTTCTCGGGCAAGTCCGCTGCTGAGAGAGGCGCATGGGGCTGGGAGCTGGCTAGGGCAGGGCCTTGAACCCGAGGCCTTGGGAGTCACTGAAGGAGCCAGCCTTTCAGCTTTGGGTCTGATTTGCATTTTAGAAAGAGCTGTCTAGCCGGCTGGTGTGGCTCAGTGGTTGAGCATTGACCTATGAACTAGGAGGTCACAGGTCGATTCCGGGTCAGGGCACATGCCTGGGTTGTGGCTTGATCCCCAATAGGGGGCGTGCAAGAGGCAGCCGATGAATGATTCTCTCTCATCATCGATGTTTCTATCTCTCTCTCCCTCTCCCTTCCTCTCTGAAATCAATAGAAAACACAACAAAAAACAGCCCTCTGGCTGCAAACCTGGAGCCACACTCCATGGAAGGGCCAGAGAAGGGACTCCAGCAGCGAACAAAAGTGCCCGAATCCTCAAGTGGCTGAAAAACAGCCGCAGGAAAGAGGATCCCACTCTATTCCCCAAGGCCCTGAAGGAGTCTGTGCTGGTAAAATAGAAAAATGTGGAAGGTCCAGATAAGCCACAATCATTAGCAAAGCTCTCATGTCCGTCCCTAGGTCTGGAGGGACGGGCTGTGTCCCTCCTGGAGCGGTGGACCCTGGAGGAGAGGGAGGAGGGTTGCTATGGAACAGGGACCCGCCCCCTGGCCAGGGGACAGTCACGGATGAATTCTTCCAGCCTCAGCCTGGGCGCTCACTTTGATGGATCGAAGGCCGAGGTCACACGGTTGATCTGCCTTTAGGTCAATTGAGTCTGCAGGAAAAGTTCATTCCATCACCGCAGACTGCCCTCCAGCCTGTTATCGCTAAATGATGCTGGGGTCACCAGGCGGAGGGAGCGCAGACGGAACAACCCTCCAGGCCTTGGCGGTCCACAGGGAGTCAGTCGATCACAGGGAGTCAGTCGATCGGGGCCCATTTTGTGTTCCAAGCCCAGGGGCTGTGGCGGGCAAGCAGAGGGCAGCCCCTCCCGGGCCCCAGCCTGGATGAGCCACCCCC
>NW_005871194.1:29979-51178 GCF_000147115.1 Myotis lucifugus | reverse complement strand
GCGGTCTAAAGGGGCTGGCTCTTTTTGTAGGACCTAACACCAAGGGGTTCTTCTTATATTTCTGTTCAGGCACGGGCACCTCAGGCACATCTCCCCCCCATCTCTCACACACACGCACCATATTAATCTACGCTATCATCGTGACGTCCTCATGCTGAGTTGGGTCTTACCTTAACTTCCTCAGAGCTTATTGGTCCTACAGGTTAAAAAAAAATAGGACCAAATTTTTTTCTCAATAACAGGGGGTGGCGGGAAAAACCGAAGAAAACCCCCCGTTGTACCCGTCAGGAAAGAGAAAACCTTAATTTTAACTTTTTTGGGGGGGGGGGGGGGGGGGAGTCAGGGGCGTGCAGGGGGAAGCTCCCAGTCCTGACTTTCTCTCCTATGTTCGTCAAAACCATAGAGCTGCCCTGGGCCTCACTTCCCGGCTTGTCTTTGAACTTAGTCTCGGCCACAGATTCCGACCTAGATGTGCGGCTGCAGACACAGGGGGAGGTGCCCGCTGTCTCAGTCAACGGGGGTGGGGGAGGTTGGGGGGGGGGGAGGGACAGTAGCAAACAGCACAGTCCAGGGGTTTCAACCACGGACGTTCATGTCTCACAGCTCCGGGGCCCTGAGTCGTAGGTCAAGGGACCAGCAGATTCTGTTCCTTGTGAGGGGTGTGGGGGAGGCACCCAATCGATGTGTCTCTCTCACATCGAGGCTTCTCTCTCTCTGTCTCTCCCCCTCCCTTCCACTCTCTCTAAAAACCAACGGAAAAAATATCCCTTGGAGAGGGTTAACAACACAAATATCTGAAGAAAATACACGAACCTTTAGGTCAAAGAAAAAGTTTTAAAATGTGACATGATTGCACTCACCTTTCTTACTAAAGGGGTTGTAAAATGTCATTTTAATAACTTTCATGGGGGAGGGGGCCCACGAAAGGCACAGTGCCCCCCGGGGCCGTGTCTGTCTCATCTGCCGCCTGTGTACTCTCCCCCCGCCCCTCCCCCCCCAGCCTCTCAGAGTGCTTGACGCAGAGTATGATGAATCTGTGCCGTAAATTTCTGTTTTCAGAGAATACAGCCTCAAGCTCTCTGTCCTCAGCCCCGGTTTGGCTGGCGGGAGGGGGGAGGGGTGGACCTTGGTTGTAGGAAGTGACATGGAGGCCAGGGCATCTTCCAAGACAGCCAGGAGATGACATGGGCCACTCGCCGCCCTCGATCCACAGAGAGCAGACCAGGGCCCCGGCCACCTGCCCCATCCGCACTTCCCTCGCTCTGACTCAGCGCGAGACATAGAAAGCTATTTCCCGAAGAGCACCCTCAGGTAACAATGTCATTGGCTAAAGAGAAGTGCCAGTTTTCTCAATGAAGTAGGTTACTTAAGATTCTCGAATACACATCTTCCCCAAGTATATATGTTTCATAAGCCCCTCCCCCCTTTTTTTTGGCTTGGAACCCAAAACACGTGACCTGGAAACATTTTTGTCTTAAATTGGCCCTTATGGTAAAAAAAAAAAAAAATAGGCATCTCCCCATTCCTGTAAGAGCAGCGGTTTTCAGCAGCCGACGGGACACTTGGGAATGTCCCGGGACATGTTGCATTGACATGACGGGTTGCTAGGAAGCAGCTGGCGTCGAGTGGGAAGCGGCCAGGGATCCTGCTCACCATCCCACAGGGCACGGGCCAGTTCCCGACAACGGAGGGACGGGGCTCCCAGGGCCGGGAACGCGGAGGCTGGGAAATCCTGCTCCGGGAGCGTCCACACTGTGTGTCTCGGGGAGTGACGGGGAGGGCTGGGGTCTGGCCCTCCGGAGAGTTGGTTTTATTGATCTGTGTCTTGGCCTCAAGCCTTCGCGTCACGCCGAGCGGAAAGGCAGCCTCTGGGGTTCACGTGACTGTCTCTGAGACGTCACTGGTGTCCAGGACGTCGCTGGAGCCCCCGCCCTCCCCCTCCAAGGGTCTCCCAGAGCCCGGTTCTCTCGGACCCAGTGTCAGAAAACGCTGAGCTGCTCCTGGGGCCGTCGCGAGTCTCACAAGAGGCGGGTTTCCCTTTTCGCTTTGACTGACAGGAAGCTCCGAGCCCAAGTTCCAGCCCGCCTTGGAGAATCGTCGAGGCCCACCCCGTACCAGTTCTCTTCGTTCTCTACTTGTTAGCTGCAGCCTCCTTCTCCCTCTGATCTATTTTTATCCTATTGTGACTTACCCCGTTTTGTAAGCGCCTCTAATCCTTTCTGGAACAAAGCGGGGCATCAAATCAAAACAAGCTTCAGCGGAGCCCTGTGGCCTTGAGGGTACGTCTGAAGCTGCCAAAGTCATTTCAGGGTTGGAGCCCTGCCGGGAGGGAAGGCCGCTCTCCTGGCCCCTCCTGGGAGCCTCATCTCGAACAACAACAGCTCAGTGAGTTAGAGCAACAGGTTTCAGAGGCAGCGCCACCAACACCCATCTGCCTGCAAATACCTTCCCTCTCCCCAAAATGTTCCTTCCAGCCTCCCATCTGGCTGCTGGCAGGCGGCCCCGGGGCCCAGAGGAGACTGCAAAGGGGAAGCAGACAGACAAGGCCCTGTTTTCATTCCTCACTGTCCGCTCCTGCACCTTCTGTGGGAGGCGGGCCCTTTGGGAAGCTGTGTGTGAAGGCTGAGTGAGCCAGGGAGGGGTGGGGAGAGCAGCAAACACCTGAAAAGGTCACCCCACCCACCCCCGCCCCCCTGGCCACCCCCACAACTACCACACGCCCGGCCCTGTGAGCAGCTGCGCCCCATACTATCCGCCGGCTCAAAGCCAGCCCAGTCCCTTTCGCAATCTCCGCTCAGCTCACGCATGGGACTTTGGCCGGCGCCTTCTTCTCCCGGTCTCCGTTTTACGGAGATGGGGCCGGCCTGGCGAGCGAGACTCAGTGGCTGAGCTGAGCATCGACCTATGAACCAGGAGGTCACGGTTCGATTCCCCGTTCGATTCCCGGTCGGGGCATGTGCCTGAGTTGTAGGCTTGATCCTAGTGTAAAGCGTGCAGAAGGCAGCTGATCAAAGATTCTCTCTCATCATTGATGTTTCTCTCTCGCCTTCTCCTTTCCTCTCTGAGATCAATAAAAAAATATTTTCAAAAAAACGGAGGTTTTGAACCTGACCCTGAGGTTTGAAGATGCTGAGAACCCCCTGCCTTCGAGTGCTGATGCCTCCATTCGTTTTTGTCCACTTTCTCCTGGGGACATGGCCACCCTGGTGAAGAGGAGGGGGCGGCTGGGTGTGTGCTGCTGAAGGTGTGGGTCCAGTGAGGTCTCTCCCCAGGCCCCTGGGGCGTCCCGAGTGGCTGGCATTTCTCCATCAATCAGTAAGCAGGCCTGGGCTCGGGGCGACTGGCTTCTCCCAGACCCTTGGGAGCCCTGTGCCAGTGGCTGCCGGTGGAACGGGGGTTTACACTGTCTGGGAGCACAGCCCCCGCTCAGGTGTCCTCCCCTCACCTGCCTGGGCCCCCTCTGCCCTGCATTCGCCTCTGCAAGGGCCTAGAGCTAGGCTGCAGCACCCAGGGGATGTGCTGGGCTGGGGATGTGCCCCAGTACCCCCGCCCCCAGGGCCACCACACCGTAAGCTCCTGACTCCGGTCTCAGCCGCGTCCCTCATTAGCTCTAATGAGCCAGACTAGGGACAGAGGAACATTTTAATTGTGCTTCTCACTGCTTCCCAGGACGAGGATGAGTACTGCCCAAGTTTCTCTGTGGACGCCAGCGAGAGGGACAGGGTTTCCAGGGACTCAGCCACAGGGGCCCCCACATGGAGGGGCGTGCGAGGGGCATCAGCTGCAGAGCCAGCCCTGCCCAGGCTGACTCCTCCTCTCAGAGGTGCCAGGGCGGAGGGGAAGGTGGTGAGGCAGGTGGGCGGGGGAGTCGCCGGGCCCCCACCCAGGGCAGACACACCCCTGACCTCACTTTCCCGAGTGATGGAGCTTCCAGGCGCCTGAGTGACGAGGCGAATGTGTTTACTGAATATATTTTTATTGATTTCAGGGAAGAAGGGAGAGGGCAGAGAGATAGAAACATCAATGATGAGAGAGAAGCATTGATGGCTGCCTCCTGCACGTCCCCGACTGGGGATGGAGCCTGCAACCCGGGCACGGGCCTGACCGGGAATCGAACCGTGACCTCCTGGTTCATAGGTCAGCGCTCAACCACTGAGCCACACCTGCTGGGCGCACACGCGTTCTGAACCAGCCACGTCCTGACTCCATGACCTGGTGATCGGAGAACGTGGCCACACGGCTCTCAGCACATAGAACGGGGGCACCAGCGTCTACCTCCTGGGCCCAGAGGCTGAAGGAGAACACGCCGCCTCTAGGTTGATTTCCCAGGTCAAAGGGTAAAGGGCACCTGCTGTGTCCTTCTGGCGACACATCCCATGTGTGTGGGCACCTGGGGCTTGCGAGAACACGGCCTCCCTCGGGTTACGAACAACTTTGCCAACACCAGGCCAGGGACCATGTCTGTAGCCTCGCCCTGTGGGAGCAGCAGGATCCCCCCCTAACAGGCGAGGACACTGAGGCACAAAGCGGCGAAGTGCCCAAGGGCCCCCAGGGCCCCCAAAGGCCCAGAGCCCCTGAGGCCTGCCCAGGCCCCCGAGGACCCCTCCCTCACCCCTACCCACCCACAACCTGAAATAAGCCCTCCCAGAAACAGAGATGAACACCAGACATGCTATAGGGCTTTTTTATTGTTGCCTCGCTGTTTTAACAATTTCATGAAAAAAATATACAGTTCAGAATCTGGGACGGACCACCATCTGGATGGGGCTCAGGGGCAGCCGGGGGAGTGGAGGGGGGCTGCACTACTGGAAACCAAGCACCCACGGGGCACCGGGGCACTGGGATCAGGAACAAGTTAGTGTCTGAGTCAGGATCTGGCAGAAAATGGGAGGCTGGAGCAGCCACGCCCACCCGCCCCAGCTGGATCCCGTGGCAGCCAGCCCCGCCCCCACTGGCTGCCAGGGGACAGAGGCGGCGGGTCAGCCTGTTCCCAGGACAGAAAAGCCATCATCAGTTAACCCTGGGACTCACACCCGGGCTCCTACGCAATCCCCTTGAGCAGGGTTAGAGGACATCGGCTGACATCTGCAATCCAGAGGAACAACAAATAACTTTTTAATATAAGCATGTTCCGTATGGCAAGGGGGCATACTTATACCGAGAAACTATCCTTTTGTTTTGTTGCTAAATCTAGCCACCCTGCTACCTCTACCCCCAGGGCCCTTGCCCCAGCAGCTGGCGAGAGGCCTGGGAAAGAAAGAAGTCGTCAGGGGGGAGGGGGGAGAAGAGGGAATAACTCAGTCCAAAAAAAAGAAGCATTTATCTCCCCCAGGAATGATATATTACTTTAAAAAAAGTCATTTTTCAGAAATATTCTAATGCACTGGACGCCTTCCGCTGTTAACAGCTATGGGTGGAGGGGGACTTGCACGCAGACACGCACCCCATACCATTCTAGGTAAAGTTCGGAAGCACCGAGTAAAGTGTCTGAAAGGATGTTCCCTCTGATGGCAGATCTGTCGCTGCTCCTGATGCTGCTCCAGGGAGACGGCAACACACCAAGGAAGAGCGAACAAAAAACCCAGGGAGCTGCGCGGCCGTGACAATCTGTTCTAGTGTCCTCGGGCAAGGCCCCGTCCCCAAAATTCAAGAAGCCCAGGGCTTCGGCTCCCCACCCTGTCCTCCTCCCCGGGAAGGGCCCGCTGTTAGTGTTCAGGGCTGTCAGTCCGGCTTTACTCCAAGGGCTCCAGGCTTCCTGTGCTGGGGCAGGCGGGGGAGGGAGGGGCCAGGACGCGTGCCCACCCCATGCCTCCCGTGACACACATTTACCGGGGAAGTCACTGTGGGGCCACAGCAGAGCTGGGGGGGGGGGCAGGAGAGCCGTGTCCTTAGCCCTGGCCAAAGGTCGCCGCTGAGCCGACCTGCCCCGCTGCAGGCAGGAACTCAGGTGGACATCTGGCAGCCATCTGAGGCCAACGTGGAGAAAGGAAACGGATTCCTGCTGTAAGAACACAGCCTCGTCCCATCCTACAGAGCTCAGGGAGGCCGGGCTGTGGGGCAACATCAGGCACCAGGGCCAGCTCCCCAAGTCCTCCACGGGCCCCAGGCTCGGCCAGCGCCCCTCATCCGTGAGGCCCAGGGTCCGTGGCAGAAGCCAGGCTCTTGGCTGCCCCTGAACGGGACGGGGGTGGGCTGGACGCAGGGAGACGGGGCCAAGAGCGGGGAGCCACCTCGGCCGGCCTCACACTCGGATCTCATCCTCCTCCTCCTCATCCATGAAGGAGAACTCCTTGTCGGGCTGCCTGGGGAGAGCGGCCCGGGCCCCCTCCGGCGCCTGGAAGGCGGGGCTGCGCTCCTCCAGGACGCTCGAGGTGCAGCTGGACAGGGAGCTGCTGTCCCGCGTGGTGTGGCTGCCCATGCTGCGGGCGGAGCCGGGACTGGGGGCGGCCGCCGCCCACCCCTCGTCCTGCAGAGCCTGGGGCTGCGGGGGCGAGTCCTGGCTGGCCTTGCCTTCCTGCCTGGCCGGGAGAGGGGCCCCCGACCCAGATAGGGGAACCTTGGGGAGACTGCCCGGCTCCTCGTCGCCGTGGTAACCGCCATCCTCTTCCTCCGGATCCCACTCCTCCTTGTTCATGATGCTCAGGACGTCGCCCAGCATGGAGGGCCCCAGGTCAATGTGGAAGGACATGATGGACTCGGCGTGCTTCAGCCCGAAGCCGGCCTTGGGCATGACGGGCAGATCCGTCAGGTCCCCGAAGGCCCGCTCGTCCAGGAGGGGGTCGAGGGAGTGGGGGGAGGTGGCCCCGTTCCGCCGCCGGGGCCCCTCCTCCACACGGGCCGCCTCGGGGTCACCCTCCCCGCCGTCGGCCTTCTTCACGGGGCTGGACGACAGGCTCTTGGGCAGCTTGCCGGCGCCCCTCTCCGCGGCCTCCTTCTCGTTCAGCTGGGGCAGGGACATGGCGTTCTTGACAAACAGGGCCGAGTCCCGCAGCGAGCCCAGCATGTCCCTCTGCTCCCGGTCCCCCCGGGTCACCGACTGCGACCGCTTGCTGCCCCGGAACTTCCGGGACAGGAGGCCGCGTTTGGAGGACGAGGTGGACGCCTGCTCGTCCAGGGACTCGCCCTCCAGCTCCCCAGCCTTGCTGTTGAGGAAGGAGGTGTCCCCAAAGGCGTCCCCCGCCCGGCCCACGTGCATGGTGTGGCGGAAGTCGCCCAGCGGCGCGCTGATCATCTCGGCCGTGAGGTCCGCGCGGGAACGGCGCTTGGAGTGCACGGAGCTGGACACCAGCTGCTTGAGGATGGGCATCGTGCCCGAGGGGAGGGGGGGGAGGCAGGGCCTCCGAGGCTGCAGGTGAGGCTGGCGTCAGATGTGAGGTCCGGTGGGTGGAGGGGGCGATGAGGAAGGGCTCATAGAGCTGCAAGAAGAGAACAGCAGGAGAGGGTTAACCTGGGCTGGCCTCAAGCACAAAAGCCCCAAAAACCCCAGCTCCCACCCAAAAGAAACAATAGGACAGGAGCCAGCAATCAAAGCTATAACCCCGCCCTCTTTCTTCACCCACAGGTTCTCAGGGGCGGGGACTGCTGTTTGCAAAGCTGTTTGGAGTTCAAGGAGCCACAGACACACATTCCCTGAAACCTGAGAGAGAGAGAGAGAGAGAGAGAGAGAGAGAGAGAGAGAGAGAGAGAGAGCTTTCTTCCAAAGGACAATACCGGCCCCGCCCTCCACACCTCCGCCCAGGCCCAGCCAGGATGCTGCCAGAGCCAACAGGACCGCATTTAAGGAGGTGGAGGTGCAGCCCCGAGGCCACAAAGCAGTGAAGGAAAGAGTCAGACAGAGCCTAGGACTCGGCTCCTCTGAGCAGCACGTCTGGAGACACGCGGAAAGTTCTTCCTGCTGCCTGACCTCGATCCCTGTGAAGTCAGTGGACACCTCAACCTGAGTCACCGTCCTCAGAGGAGGGAGAGGACAGGACAGGCCCCAGGGCGCTGCTGCCTGGCACCTCAACCCACGTGGGCGGCCCGGCTCACTTTCTGAATCAGAATTGGGGTGGGGTTGGCTGCAGGATTCACAGAACCAGCTCCCCAGCCTTGCAGTCCTTGCTGGGTGTCCCTCAGAGGAGGACCCCGCCTGTGATGTCTCCATCGTGGGGCCCAAGCTCTTTGTCAGGGATCCACCCTCTGCCCCTGGGGGAGATCAAGACTGGGAGACTCTCTCCCAATCTCTTTAATCACTAGGGGTGCACGGAGGCGGGGACCCCAGGTGATCCAGATCTGTGGAACGGCAAAGGGCTACCTGAAAGCATGAGGCACCACCAGGCAGCTCCTGGCAAGGGTCAATCAAGTTCAAGTTCAGTGTTGGAGCCAAACGGGCCCCTTTCCCTCAGGAGGGACCTGCCCCAAATGCTAAACCCAACAGCATAGGACCGAGCAGGGTGGGGAGAGATGGGCGCAGGGACTGAGCAAAGTATGTGGGTGACGGGGGGGGGGGGGTGCTGGGTCACCAGTCCTGCTAAGAGCACCGTTCTCAACAGCACCCTCATTGCAGGCCCATCCTTCCCCCATGCCAAGTTCAACTCGTGGGTGCCCCACCCGAAATTCTCCCTCCCTCCCTCCCGGCCCCCCGCTACTCCCCCCAAGCTAGGCCACCGCATCCCACCGGCCCCGACATCAGCCCAGCAGGCCTCCCTGCTGCTCGTGTCCCTTTCTAGTCCATTAGCTAAAACAAAACCCTATCGGACTCCCCAGGGCAGACCCCCTGGTCCAGCATCAGTCGCTCGATGCCACCGCTTCCCGCTCCCTATTGCCCACGCTCTGCCCTGGCCCCCGAGCCTCTCTCTCCTGGGTTCCAGGACGGAACACATGCAGTCCCGGAGGGGATACCATCACCTGGTTCACCCAGCATCTTTCAGGGCTCCTCAGAGACACCATTTTTTCTGGGAGACTGTCCTTAGCCAGGTAGTCTGCCTCCCTCCTCTCCTTCCCCCCCCCCCCCCCCAGCAGGCACAGTTACACTGTCCCACCCCTGTCAGCCGGACTGCAATCCCCCCCTGGGCTGGGCGCTTCCAGAGGGTTCCGACAGGCCTGCTCACCGCCGGATCCCACCTTCCAGTGCAGCGGTCGCCAACCGGTGGTCCACGGGCCACTGGTGGTCCTGGAGGTCTGAAAGGCTGGTGACCGCTGTTCCAGTGCATGACACAGCTGGCCTCAACCACCTCCCCTCCCCAGCCCGAGTTTCTCCCTTTCGCCTTCTCGAGGCCAAGGACAGTGCTGGCTTCGCTTCCGCCGACAGCCCGGCTCCAGGCTCCCTGCCTGACCTCTCTGTGTCCTCTAACCCCATCCCACGCTCTCCTCCGGGCCCAGCTGCTGAGGCCAGTCTCATGGCTCCCCCTCCAGCAAGTGCCCCTCCTCCCCGCAGGCAGTCACACTGCTCCTCACTCCAGCAAAGTTCTCCAGGCCCCGGGGCAGCCCTGCCGCCAGCTCAGAGCCAGGTGAGGACCGTGCCGGAAGGCCTTGACATGACCCACTATGCCGGGCAGCTCTCCCTCCTCGCTTCTCCTACCCTACCCTGCACCCTCCTGCTGCCCACGCCCTGGGACCTGACCTCTCAACAATGAGCCGGGAGCAGCCAGACCAGGGACTGGCAGACACTTTCTTTCTTTCTTGTTTTTTAAAACCACCCCAAAACGGATTCTCTTTTTTTTTTTCTTTAATGCATTTTTATTGATTTCAGAGAGGAAGGGCGAGGGAGAGAGAGATAGAAACATCAATGATGAGAGAGAATCATTGATGGGCTGCCTCCTGCAAGCCCCCCACTGGGGATTGAGCTCACAACCCTTGACCGGAATCGGACCTGGGACCTTTCAGTTCCCAGGCCAACGCTCTATCCACTGAGCCAAACCGGCTAGGGCCGGCAGACATTTTCTAGAGGGCCAGACAGTCGAGATTTCCGCTCTGCGCCTGCAAGCGTCTTCGCCGTAGCTATGCAACTGTCTTTGCAGTAGGAAAGCAGCATCGGACTCCATGTGAACGAACGGGTGTGGCTGCGTCCCAATAAAACTTCATTTCCCAAGACAAGCGGCGGGCCGGATTCGGCCTGTGGGCCATAGTTGGCTGACCCCTAAATCAAACACATAAGGGCACTGGCCGTGGAGTCCTCCCGTCACCACTGCTCCGGGCCCAGAGCTCTCTCCACGTGCTCCAGGCCTCCGGGAGGTAGCGTCCCTGGTCAGCTGCCAATACCCAAGGAGCAGCCCTCCCCACTTCCGGCTGGGGAGGGCGGAGTCCGGAGAAAGGAGGGGCCCGGCTGCTCCCTGGAGAAAGTTCTAGTCTAACCCTGGAGCAGATCTGGCCCGTGGAGCCCCATCATTCCTTGCGGCGGGGCTGTCCTGTACGCGGTAGGATGTTAAGCAACATCCCAGGCCTCGACCCATCCGATGCCAATTGCATCGCTTCCCCAGCCGTGA
Source organism: Myotis lucifugus (assembly GCF_000147115.1). Taxonomy (NCBI): domain Eukaryota; kingdom Metazoa; phylum Chordata; class Mammalia; order Chiroptera; family Vespertilionidae; genus Myotis; species Myotis lucifugus. The sequence goes on along the minus strand of NW_005871194.1, from coordinate 40,715 downwards.
CAACCAAAACGTCCCCAGAAATGCCAGGTGTCCCCTGGGGGGCAGCACCACCCCTGGTCTAAGAACTGCTGCCCGGAAGTGAGGACACGCAGGTGAAAAGAAAGCCGTGAACAAAGGTGAACAAACAGGAAGAGAAAAAGAGGGGGCGGGGCGGGAGGGGACAGAGAGTCAGACTGGTGGGAACAGGGACATGAGCCCAGAGTCCCTCGAGGGTTTCGACACATGGGCAGGAATCCCCGGCCCAGAAAGCAACTTGCAGCCTGTGGTTTCCGATCTCAAGTGCTTGTGAGAGAACAAAAGGGAAACCGCAGGCCCAGCTGCCCAGGGCTCCGCGGGATGACGCGGACCCTGTGGCCACCCACAGGGATCGGGTACCCCGGCCGCACGGCCACAGGACAGGGGGTCCCCTCGGAGCACACCCTCCCGGCAGGGCTCTGCAGCGGAGTGACGGGTCCGCAGGGAACCCCCTAGACCAGCCGCGGGACACCCAGGGCCCTGCAGGGCCCGACACCCCAAGAAGGCAGAGACAGGTCTGGCCTCTCCGGGGGCGGGCACGAGGCTCTGCGGCTTGTGCAAAACCAACCATCTTCCATATCCAGCATGAAAAGGTCCCGAGAGGTGGGGCCTAGCTGGTCCCACAGCCCAGTGAGGAGGGGCTGCAGGACCTACGAGTCCCAGGGAGGGGCTGGGGCTCTGTGACCCTAGAGCTGGAGAGCAGACTGGACAGCCCAGGCTTGAGGGCTGGTGGGAACCCATGGGGCTGTTTGAGGCCCCTGAGTGACAACTTCATCCTAAGCTTCTAACACAGCGGTTCTCAACCTGTGGGTCGCGACCCCTTTGGGGGTCGAACGACCCTTTCACAGGGGTCGCCTAAGACCACCCTGCATATCAGATATTTACATGACGATTCATAACAGTAGCAACATGACAGTGATGAAGTAGCAACGAAAATAATTTTATGGTTGGGTCACACCATGAGGAACTGTATTTAAAGGGCCAGAAGGTTGAGAACCACTGTTCTAACAGAAGGATGTGGGGGTGAGATGAACACAGGTTCAAATACAAGCAGGTGGCCCGGGCCAGGCCTGGGGCCAAGTTCAGGAGGCCCGGGCGCCCTCCCTCCCCCACAAGGGGAGCTGCCAAGGGAGCCGTGGCTCTGGGAGGGGGTGTGGCTCAGTGCCGTGACTCAGCTCTGGGGAAGTGGCTGAAATGGGCCTCAGAGGCCAGGGCGGCCACTCCCCAGAGCCGGTCCCGGCCAGGACACCCCCACCCACCCCGGAAGCCACATCCCACTCTCCTGGCAGTGACCACAGCTCTCCGCCTCTCCGGCCTCTGGTGGAACCAGATTCCTCTACCCTCGGCCCCACTGACCACAGAACATTCCTTCAAGGCAGAAGCAACTGAAGGCCAGGCCCCCTGGTCGGTCCACTCAGCCCACACCCTGGGCTCAGCTCTGCTCCAATCCCATCCTGGGACCAGAGACCCCCCACCCCCCCACCCCAGTCTTCCCATCAGCTTGTCCTACAGTCACTAGGCACACAGCAGGCCAAGTCCCGGGCAGGAGCCTGTCCCTGGCAGCCTGGCCCGCGCAGGAGATAGTGCTGGGGCAGCCAAGCAGGCCTCCCGCTCTCCAGCTGACCCGCAGCTCACCCCGGAACACACAGGACACATGCTGCACACCCACTGCTGCCCAGCCCCCTCCACCCGGTACCAGCACCAGGCAGCGTGGCTGGACAGAAGGGGCCTCGGGCACGGCGTCATTTGTGGCTTGGAATGACCACAAGAGGCTTCATTCATTACTCTCTCTGTTTTTAAAAAGATGTTTGTATTGATTTCAGAGAGGAAGGGAGAGGAACATCAATCGGCTGCCTCCTGCACGCCCCCTACTGGATATCGAGCCCACAACCCTCGAATGTGCCCTGACGGGGAATCGAACCATGACCTCCCGGCTCATAGGTCGAGCCACACCGGCTGGGCCATTCATTACTCTTTCTCTGTCTCTGCCTCGCTCTTTCCCACTCCCTCTCTCATTCACTGCATACCCATCCATTTTCCCACACTCCTCTGGGCCCTGCAGACACAGCAGTGAAACAGGGTTGGCCACACCCCTGCCCTCCCCGAACAGAGTATGTGTGTGGGGATGGGGGGTGGGGTGGGGGGGCGGTAGAGAGCCAGGCTGTAAACAGTCAAACAGAACGGCACCTCGCAGTCCTCACTGTCCAGAAGAAACAAGGTGATGGAGCGCGGGTGAGAGTCGGGGGGCTGGGGGCCCCTCTGATGAAGGGGCACCTGTGAGCTGAGAACAGAAGGATGAGAGGAACCGAGGCTCGTCCAGAACATCCGGTGGGAGGAACAGCAGAGGCAAAGGCTCCGGAGTGGGAGCAAGCTGGTGATGTTTGAGGAACAGACTGAAAACCCAGGGCCCAGGGGACCCAGGGCCTGCCCTTCCCTAAGCCAGGTAGGCGTCTGGATGGAGGCCGGGGCCACACGCAACCAGCAGCAGTTTCCAAGCGGGCAAGTCATCCAGGCTTCTTCTCCTTTTTATATATATTTTATTGACTTCAGAGAGCAAGGGAGAGGGAGAGGGAAACAGAAACATCAGTGACGAGAGAGAATCATTGACTGGCTGCCTCCTGCACGCCCCACACTGGGGACCGAGCCTGCAACCCGGGCATGTGCCCTGACCGGGAATCGAACCTCGACCTCCTGGTTCATAGGTCGACGCTCAACCACTGAGCCACGGCGGCCGGGCCACTTTTTGAAGGCAGAGACACCGGGAGCTGCGAGGGCCCAGATGGAGGAGAGAAAGGACAGAATCAAAGGGGACCCCGACGCCCTTTTCCAGGGGTGGGTCTCGCCTGGTGGGCCATGGACCTTTCTCTCTGGGACAACCAACACGCCACCACCAGGTGGAACTTAACTCTGCCAGAACGGGGAGGCATTCTGCTACCAGGTCTGTCAGCTGGAACAAAAGGGGGTTGTGCAAGACACTGGGTAACACCAGCCACGGCTCTAAGAGGCTAGGGACTCGGCTCTTGTCGCCAGGGGAAGAGCGGTGCTTCCTGGAAAGCTCAGCAGCCTTATCCTGCGAAGATAAGAAGTCCCCAGCTGGCGGAAGAGGGTTTTATTCCACCAGCAGACAGGCCCGATGGCCAATGGGAACAGCGGCGGTGTGACGCCCTGGCCCACAGAACCACCTCTCGCCCTCGCGGGGACCCGTGGGGCTGTGCTGTGCTTCTGGCGGACTTTAGTGCTCTGCAGAATGTTTAGCTCCTCCACATGCCCCACCCAAAACCCTCGAGTTTGAAAGTGTCTGTTTGCATCTGAGCCCAAACAGCCACAATTTAAAAAAAAAAAAAAGCTCAGGACGGGAAATAATCACCATTATTATCAAGCCTGTGCCACTGTGCGTCTATCCGTGTCAGTGTCTCCTTAAAACACTGGGTGCGGAGCGACCACACGCTCAGAGACGGAGAGACTAAACTAAGGGACTAGCCCTAGGTCAGTGATGGCGAACCTATGACATGCGAACTCATTTTTTGGGTTGACTTTTCTTTGTTAAATGGCATTTAAATATATAAAATAAATATCAAAAATATAAGTCTTTGTTTTACTATGGTTGCAAAGATCAAAAAATTTCTATATGTGACACGGCACCAGAGTTAAGTTAGGGTTTTTCAAAATGCTGACACACCGAGCTCAAAAGGTTCGCCATCACTGCCCTGGGTCATGGACTGATGCCAGGACTGTGTTCCCACACCAGGGCACTAGCCAGGCTAATAGCCCAGCACATAAACAACCTGGAACACGTAATTCACGTGTGTATAAACATACGTCTACAAGTACACGTGCACACGTTTGTTTTTACAGGTTATTTGTGTCTATTGTCACTCCGCGCATCGGTGAAGACGGCTTAGTCTCCCCCTTTTCAGTACCACCCCATGCAAGGCGACGTCTTTTGAGTTCTGGTGCTTCCTGCCCGCATCCCAGTGGGTTTCCGTGCACACCCCTGAGGCTGTTCATTACAGCACGCACCGTGTCAGGGGAAAACAGGGGGCGGAGGACACCCCCGAAAGAACTCACTCCCCAGCAACTGCTTCCTGATGCCTGAGCCGCCTCAACTGAGCAGGAGATGAGATGACTGTCCACCCCACCCCGGAGACTGGCCCATTTCCAGTGACACTGAAGCCCTCAGCGGGAGGCCAGCCTCCCCCACAGGCGACCCGAGGCGGGATGCTGTCCCAGAGACCGTGGGTGGGTGAAGGCTCTGCTTCTGCGGCGTCTACAGCCTCAGCTCGGGCCTCCTGACGGCTGCAGGGAGCAGAGGAAAGGAGAAAGGGCGGGGGTCACACAGGACAGCCAGCGCCCCCATGCTGCAGACCACCTGGCCGAGCGCAGAGGCAGCTGCACACCAGGCAGTGCTGGGACATCGTAAATGCGTGCCCCCACTTTACAGGAAGGGAAACTGAGGCTCAGACAGGGCGATTTCCTTCACTCGTTCCCACAGCTCCTAAACAATAATTTGGACCCATTTCCGTTGGCCCTTGAAACACATCATTTTCTGTAGGAGGTCACCCCGCTCCGGCCTATTCAATGGCCACAGTTGAGAATGTGCACACAGAGGGAAGGGGTGCTCCAGGCTCCGATGGGCCCCCCCCTGACCTGGATCTCATTCCAGCTTCCTGCTCTGAGGAGCCTCTCTGGCCTGAGGCAGCAGCCTGGGTTTCCCCACGTGGTTAGGAGCAGGCTTGGCCCGAGGCCACACTGCCAATGTTTTCCATGCCTGTCCCGCTCCAGCTGCCAGCCTTGGTACTTCCACCGGCCAAGAAGACCAAAACCCTAACCCAAACGCTCTCCTGAAAATCTCCCAACCCCGGGGCCCCATGCCTGCTCCACCCTCCCCACCTGCCTGCCAACCCAGACCTGGCCCATTGGCCCAGGGGTGCCACTGGCGAGTCACACGCTCGGGCACATCCCACTTCCTGGAGATAAACAAACATTCTCTGCTCCGTCCCTCTTCCTGGAAGAAAAGGAAAGTGAACGAGGCCCCGGTTTCACTACCTGCTTCCCTTCCCCGGCAGGGCTGCTGGGAGGCAGGAGACAGGAGTGTGACTGGGGAGGGGTGGCCTGTCCCAGGTAATCAGGGCACCAGGCTCTTGTCCGGCAGGGCTCCGAGGGTGCACTGCACAGGGAAGAAAGAAACAGTCCAGGCCAGACCTTCTCAGCGACTTCCACTCTCTGCTGCCTCTCTAGAGGTTATTAAATAATTTATTCCTTCTGTCCGATATGGCAGCCCCGGCCTTAGGTGGCTAAAGAGCACCCGAAAGGTGGCCGGTCCAAATTGACACGTGCCGAAGGGTACACGCTGGACTTCAAAGACTTATACTAAAAGGAGAATGTGAAACAGCTCGTTCACATTTTTATATTGATTACACGTTAAGATGATAATATCTATAATAATGAAAGTATAATATGCTAATTAGACCGGGTGGCCGACCATCTGGGCTGCGAGGGCCGAGCCCCTTGCACGAATTTCGTGCATCGCGCCTCTAGTTTGGAATATAATGGGTTACATAAAATGTTGGTCACCTAATTTGTTTTACTTTTGATGTAGCTATTAAGAATGTCAGCTACCCACGGGGCTTACACGATCCTTCTATTGCAGAGTGGCGATTTAGACATTTCCCCCTTTTATGGGACAAGCAGTGCTTCCCCCTGTAGGTGAATAAATAAAGCCAACCATTGTCTACATTTGGGTGAAAATATGAACATGTTAGTAAATCATGTTACAGTATTTGAGATCAAATCCTAATAGCCTAAATTTTACATCCAGTGGGCTCCAGATGAATGCCAGGTTGTTTCGTTTTTGTTTGAACTCTGGAACAAAAATCCTTCCAGCTAAGTCTGCTCAAGTCCTTAACGATTTCCGGAGGGTGCACCCTTCCAAGTGAGTAGAATTACTTTGGCTTCTTCTTGTTGACTTGTTCCCCAGAAGGTTTTACCAAGCTACAGTCTCACTAACACGGAATGAACACAATCACCGCCACCCTCACTTGTAATCTGCATTTCTTTGTTTACTAATGAGGGTAATGAGCACTTTAAAAATTGATTTTAGAGAGAGAGAAAGGGAGAGAAAAACATCTATGCGCGCACGAGAGAGATACGTTGCCTCCCTATGTGCCCTGACCGGGGATCGAACCTGCAACCTTTTGGTGTACAGGATGATGCTCCAACCATCTGAGCCACACTGGCCAGGGCAAGCTACTTCCATTTTTGACCGTCATATTTTGCAAAGATGTCTGCAAATTTATCACCCACCCACTCACAGATGGCGATGTGGCTGTTTTCGTTCCCAGAGAGCGCTTATTAATGTTTGCATAGTCAAATCTGTTTTATGGTCTCTGGCTTTAATATCTTGAAGCAAAGACACGCCCACTCCCAACTTTATGAAAATATTCACTTCGAAAACTGTCAGGCAATTTTAAAAGACTCAGAAAAACAATCTAGAATGTAGTACACCAAACTAGAGATGCCTGTGGCTTGTAAAATTGTGGGTGGTTTTAAAATAAAAAAAAATTGAAATGTAACAATAAAGTAATGTTACCGATCCTTTGCTGAATTGTTATGTGAGTTAAGTATCGGATGTGAAATTCTTTTATCTAGTAGGGTAATATCCCACCTTTAACGTTTTTCTAAAATTTTCTTGGCTTTGCTATTCCAGATGGACTTTAGGAACATGTTAAGTTCCAAAAGAAATCCTGATGGGATTACATTGGAATTGAAAGGAAACAATAAATTAACTTGGGAAGAACAGGCCTTAGCACAGCATAAAGTTCTCATATCCATCTATTCAGACATTCTCTATTAAACTTTGTGGGTTTTCCTCCTCCGAGTCTTACACATTTCTTGTCATGTTTATTCTGGGTTATTTTATGGTCTCTTGTTGTGAATGGGTTTTGCATCCTCCCCTTAGCTTTCAACTTTTCTTTTTAATCCTCCCCTGAGGAGGGAGGTTGAGGGAGAGAGAAAGGGAAACATTGATCCGCTGCCTCCCACACGCACCCTGACCGGGAATCGAACCCGTGACCTTTCCGTGTACTGGACAGGACGACACTCCAACCTAGCCACCCCAGCCAGGGCTCTAATCGACTTGATGATTAGATGGCTTTGCATCCTCTGCAACTAATAGTCACTCTGCCCCCTCCACTGCTCATCCTTAAATTGTTATATTTGCTACAATTGCGAATACAATGTTGAATAATACCACTGACTCGGAACATCTCTAGAGGTTCAGGCATTTGCCGTGATAATCTAACCTCATTCTTCAGGACAGTAGCCACGAGCCACAAGGGGCTGTTGGGTACCTGAAGTGTAGCTAGTGAGACTACGGAACTCAATATTTTATATTATTTAATTCTACTTATTTTAAATGTAAAAATTGATGCTTGATTTAGTAAATGGAAATCCCAAGTATGTCTAAAACAGCTCGAGTATGTGAATCTACTTTTTCAACAGTACATTTTAGGAACTCCAAGTTCTGATTGCCTATGAAATTGAGCATCCAAATTGAGATGCGCTATGGGTATAAAATACACACTGGATGTTGAAGCCTTTGTATGAAGACATAATGTAAAATATCTTATTAATATTTTTCTGATTACATGGTGCAATGACAATACTTTGGATGCACGAGGCTAAGTAACACATTCAAGTTAATCTCCCCTGTCGGTAGTTCTTCACGTGAGAAATGAGAGCTGTGGAATAACACCTCCCGGAGGGGCTCTGATAGCTACCCAGACGGGGTGCGGAGGAACCCCCTCTGGGAAATGGCATCCTGGACCCTCCTGTGGACCCCAGGCGGACACGTGCTCCCCGGGCCCTCCACGGGTCCGGGGAGGAAGTATGAGAAAGTCATTGGGCTTTGACTCTGCGCCTTATTATGATTGGACTGCCTTAAAAAAGTTTACAAGGGATACTCTGTCTTGGCATTTGAAAGACTTCAGCTCATGTATTCTTCCAAATAATCCCCCGGAGTTCTTACCATCACCCGCATCCTGCACACAAGGAAACTGAGGCTTGGGGTTCAGTGGTCTGCCCAAGTCACAGGGCTGCTGAGGGCAGAGCAGGGAGGAGTCCAGGTGGCCTGATTCACGGGGGTCACAGCATTGGGCCCAGGCCTCTGAGGTCCGATGGAGGTTACGGATGCATGAACACCCACAGGATGCATAGTTTTGCATAGAATTTCAGGTTAAAATCTCTCTGGTCTGGTCACCCCATCCCCCACCGTTCCAGGGAAAGTACAGATTAAGTCCTGGGAAATACAGATCGCCCCCCCCCCTCAGGGAACCCCTCCAGGGCTGGGGATGGGCCACTCTCCCCACTGTGCCTTCACCCTTGTCCCTGCATCCACCTCCCTCCGCACCCCAGAGCCCTGGCTCCGAAGGGAAGGGAAGGGAAAGGAGTGAGCCCTGATCTGGGAGTGACAGGAAGCGACAAATCAGAAGTCAAGCCAATGAAGAGCCAGTGACTCAAGGACATTTGCAACTTCGCTTGTTTACAGGGCTCCTCCTGGAGAGGCATTCTCCCTGCCTTCCCTCCCTCCCACCCCCCCCAACCACCACCAAGCCCGCCCCAACACAGGCCACCAGAGGGACAGCCAGGAAAGGGGAAGGCGTACAGCCTCCCGGTCTCCTGGCAGCTGGGTCTCCCTCCTCTGGGAGTGGCCCGGCTCCCCCTCCTGCCCAGGGCCTCAGGAGGAAGCGGCTGGGCTTGAAATCGGATCTGCCAGGCCCCGGTCGGTTTCACTTCGCTTCTCAGGGCTCAGCTGAGGAGTCGGGACTAAAAGGACACTCTGGGGGCTCCAGGGGGAGCTGGGCGACCTGCTCTCTCTCCAGAGAGGGCAGCAAATCTGGCAGGTCTTGGTCCAGCCAGAGCATCTAAGGGGGCAGGAGGTGGGGGTGGGGGTTGAAGAGCAGGGACCCACGGAGCCAGACTCCCGGGGTTACTGGAGCTGGCTCAGCCCCTTTGGGCAAGGTTTCCTCATCAGCTTTCAAAGTGACTGGTGACAATATGAATGCTTCCTCATCAGCTTTCAAAGTGACTGGTGACAATATGAATGCCGGAGCCTTAGTGTGAGGATTAACTAAGCGAATGTATGCCAAGCCCTCGGCTGCTGGACGGCACTCTCTCGGCTGCTGGACGGCACCCTCTCGGCCGCTGCCCTGCGTCTACCCCTTGAAAAGTAGGAGAAACATTCCAGCATCTCCAGGGACCCTCTGGCCATTGTCACTCCCCTAAGTTCAAGGAGGACACGCCATTGACCTGGGTCACACACTTCCACTGCTGCCTGAGGACACTAAGCCAGTCTCCAGGGCTGACCCCTTTCCACGTCCATGGGGGTCCCCAGGATGAACTGTGGGGGAGAAGGGTACTCCAAGCTTCTGGAGCCCAGGTGCAGACTGCAGCCCCCTCTGGCTTCCCTCCTCCCCTCTTCACCTGTCACCTGCCAGGACGCAGGGCAATGCAGGGGCCCGTTCTTGCAGGCAGGACTGAAACTCTGACTTCAGTTTGACCCGGATAAATGAGGTGGAGGTGAGAAGAGAGTTCTCCTCCATAGCTCAGGATTTTGGGGGACCCATGGGTGCTACTACCAGCAACAAATAATACACAAAACCTCAGCATGCTCAACCCCCCCAAAAATACAGCCTTGTCCTCTGGACCTAACCAGGTTCTCACTACAGGTGCCTGTAAGTTGTACTGCCAGCCCTCGGGGTTCTCTGTGCTCTCAGCCTCTCTACTCCCGTCACTTGAGTGTGAACCCCATGGGGAAGGGGGACACCAGTCCCTTTTGGATGCTGCAGGGCCCAGGCAACATTATTTTTATTATTTTTTAAATATATTTTTATTGATTTCAGAGAGGAAGGGAGAGGGAGAGATAGAAACATCAATGACGAGAGAATCATTGAGGGGCTGCCCCCTACTGGGGATCGAGCGCTCCACCTGGGCATGTGCCCTTGACCAGAATCGAGCCCAGGACCTTCCTGTCCGCAGGCCTATGCTCTATCCACTGAGCCAAACCAGCTAGGGCCCTGGGCAACATTTTAGGGAACGGCTGGTGGAGACCACCAGGGCCCTCTTCTCAGCAAAGAAGGGCTCCGGATGCCAGGGCTGCTACCGGGCCTGGTGCCCGGAGTGCAAGCTGGCCGGGCCTGGGGGAGTCTCTGGAGCTCCTCACCGAAAGGAGGCCCAAGGCTCCCCAAGAGGCGTTTTTCAAGCTGTGGCTCGGGGAACGTGGGAGACCAATGGCTAAGCTTCCTTCCGAAGGTGCTGCAAGCGGAGAAGAGCCACGTCCAACCACACACTCAAGTCCCTGTGCAGAGCAGGCCTGGGGCGAGTCCTGGCCGGAGCTGGCCTTCAGGGTCTGGTTCCTCGTCCCAAGGTCGGAGAAGAGCCTTCCGCCGGTACACAGGTCAGGAGACCTGAGTGGGGTCAGCGTTCTCGGCTTCCAGGGCACAGTTGCTCAACCCTGTCCGTCCCTCCCTCCCTCCCTCCCTCCGCCCAAGCCTTATCTCTGGCATCAGCCCAGATCCTGTTCTTCCAAGGGACAGACTCCTCCCTCCCCCACCGGGGACAAGCTCCTCAGAGCCCGTGGGAAGTCCGGCCAAGGAGCTGGAGTCACCGCCCAGCAGCAGTCCTGGGCGCTCTGGCCTGGGAGTCTCCACTCCCAACCACCAAGG
>NW_005871194.1:16125-29879 GCF_000147115.1 Myotis lucifugus | reverse complement strand
CGCTCTATCCACTGAGCCAAACGGGCCAGGGCAGGACGTCCACATCTTTTGTGAGGACACCATTCAACCCATAACCATGACGCAGCCTAGAAAGTCCCGTAGCATCGCTGTGCTGTGGTCACAGGCCCCTCCCCACCGGTTCAAGGGGGAGGGAACATGGCCCCTCTTTCGATGGGAGAAGATCACATGAGAGGGAGAGGCTGCTGCAATCGCTGTTGCAAGATACAATCTGCCACAACAGTGCTTTATACATGCGTGTGTACATATGTGTGTGTACACACAGACACACATGCACACATGGGGGTGGCCAAAATAGGTCCACAGCTGCACTGTGACATTCTTTTGGGTTAATAAAGCTATTGTAATGATCATAACCTGCGTGTCTACTTCCATATGAACCACTGTAGGCCTACCCCCATATATATATGTGTGTGTGTGTATATATATATATATATATATATATATATATATAAAATAAAATATAAAATATAACAATATATATTTTAGTTGCTAATACGTAAGCATAAGGGGGTTTACACAAAATTTGGGATTCTGGCTCCCGAAGAATCCGAGGAGCCGGGCAGCGTGGCTCTGGGTTCCGGGTGTGGCCGTCAGCGAGAGCCGCCCCTTTCGGGAGCCGGTGGGTTCGGCGACCCATTTCTTGGGTCTCCTCTTCTGGGGTCACCTGTGGTTTCCCTTCCCTCACCCGCTTCTCTCCTGTCTGTCCTCGTTGCCGTCCCCGGAGGGGGGGCGAGGGAGGGGGGCCTGAGGGTGCCCCCCAGCCCTGTCCAGGCAGGACCTAGGAACTCCCCTGAGGCTAGTCCTGGTGTCAGGACTGGAACAACCCCGCCCCCACCCCAGGGGCCCACAGAAGGCACCTCTGATTCACCGGCCAGCAGGCGTGTGCAGGGCTGGTTGGGGCAGGAGGCCGGACAAGCACAGGCAGCTGATTGCAGAGGGAGGGCGAGGCGGGGGTGGAGGTGAGCTGGAAACTGCAAACAGATGTGAGCATATCCGCCCTTGGGGGGGGCCGTCCTCCCTGCTCCCCGCCCTGCCTGCCCCGCCCCCACGGATCTCCTTCCAAGAAATGACGTGGGGACTCCCTCTGAGGTGGCTTCCCTGACTCCCCGCCATTCCCATCTGTCCGACTCTCCCAGAGCCTTCCGGGACCTTCCCCGCTACCGGCCAAATCCCTTCACAGCACGGCCTCCTGTAAACACTGCCGGTCTCAACCACAGTCCCGTCACCCAGGGGCCTCGATCTTCTCCTCAGAAGAGACAGTGGAACACACAGGGGCCAGGACAGGAGTCAGGGAGGGCGTTCCAGGTCCCTCCACCCCGAGGAGGGCCGGGCTCTCTCCAGGCTGGGACACGTGGCGTTTGGGTGGGTCCCGGGCACTGTCACCACCACAGGCTCCTCTGGCCTCTGTGTGTGCCCCCTCCCGCCTTCGGAAGAGCGAGTGAGTTCATTTATGAGCCTTTGTGCATACACACAGGTCTCCTGGGTGGTGTGTGGGCGTCCTCCATCCAGCATTGGGCTGCGGGGCACTGGGTGTGGGGGGACGTGGAGAAGCCTGCTCGGCCTCCCCACGGGCCGGGCACGGTGCCAGGCCCGGAACGCAGGCAGGTCTGGCCTCCACCCACATGCGGGCTGCCTGCACCCCCTGCTCCCAGCCACTCTCCGGACCCTGTGCTTACCCAGCGACAGCCGCAGAGGGAGAGGCCTGGGGGCCCATCCCCAGCACCTGCGATGAATACTTTGCAGGTGGATGGTGGGTGTGGGTTTTCTGACCTTGGGGAAGGATTGTTTGGCTCCTAGAGGTGGAAACCATTTAGGAAGGGGAGGTGGGGGAGGAGCAGGAAAACAAGCATCCCGTGGTTGCCAATTTCATCCAGGGCTGGCTGGTGCTTCTCTACGGAATTGAAGACTGCTGGGAAGCAGCGGGCGGGAGGCCCGAGGTCCGGGAGGGCCAGGGCCTGGGATCCCGCCAGCCTCTGCCAGTCTGTGAACCCCCAGAGAGAAGAGATGCACAGTGGAGCTCCAAGCAGAACTGAGCCCTCTCCCCAGAGCTGCCACACACATCACTGTGCACGGGGTGGCTGAACCCAGCAAACGCGTTCTCACAGTCTGGCGGCTGGAAGGCCACACTCACGGTGTTGGCAGGGCCGGTTCCCTCAGGAGGCTCTGGGGGAGGGTCCTTGTCCCCCCAGCTTCCTGCAGCTCGGCAGTCCTACCAGCAGCCCCTGGCGGGGAGCTGCATGGAGCCAGTCTCTCTCTTCCTTTTCACACAGTCTTCTTCGCTCTGTGCGCCTCTCTGTGTCCTCGCCTCTTCTCATAGAGACAGGCCATCGGAGGGGGGGCCCACCCTAATCTAGTGTGATCGCTCGTTAACTAGTTACACCCGCAAAGGTCCTACTTCCAAATAAGGCCCCCTTCCGAGGTTCCAGGTGCATGAGAATGGGGGGGGCAGAGTGGGGGAGACAACACTATTCAACCTTCTACAGTACCCTCGACTACCTTATCTGGGGGTCCCCCCGGAACCCCATAGAGGTCCCAGCAAGTATCAGCTTGACCGGAAGCCACTTTAGACCAGGGGTCCTCCAACCCTGCTCGTGTTTGGGTGGCCCACGCACTCAGAACGATGTTCACATTTTAAAAGGACGCGGACAGAGAAGACCAGAATGAAATTTCATTGCAGGTGAAAGTTATATAAAACTCTCGTCTCCGGTCCGTTAAGTACAACAGCCACGTGCTATGTCTTTCTCTGGCTGCTTCCTGGAAGCCTGAATTGTTTACTCCCTGGCCCTTCAGGGAGAAGTTTGCCCAACTGAGGGGACATCATTTTCCTAAAACAATGTTTCCTGCTTGGCCGCCCAGAGCAAGCAGGCCTCCCCCCGGGCCGGGTCCCTCCTCCAGCGTCTGACCTCGGGGGGAGGCTGCCAGCCAAGCCGGGGCCGATCCTGGCTCTGGCACTTACCTGGCGGTCGCTGGCAGGTGTCCTTATCTGTGACACGGGGGAGAGGGGAGAGTCCTGCTTGCGGGCCTGTGTGGGGATGGCCTCAGCTCAGAGGCCTTCAGCAGGACGCAGGTCGGCCGTTGTCCTTGCTGCCCCGCGGCTCTGTCTGCGGCAGGAGGCTTCAGGCCACAGAAAGTCAGACATTTGGAATTCTCTCCTACGCCCGCGTCTAATTCCACTCTTTATCCACACGGAGAGAAGAGAGAGACGTGCCCTTCGCCTGCCTGGGGGTAGGAAGGGTAGGAACTTTCCATAGGGGTAGGAAAAACCACACCCGAAGGCACAGGACAGCGCCGCTGTGGGCCCGCTGGCGCCCATGTCACCCTCCCGTCCACGCCCCACCTTGCTCTGCGGCCTGTGGGGACCGTGTTCCGGTGACCTCTGGCTTCTGGACGAGCCTGGACCACAAGGAGCCCAGGGAGGAGGCTGGAGGACGGAAGGAGAGGCAGGTCCGGTTGGGGACCTGGAGGTTCTCCAGCTCCCACCTGGGCCTGTGTCTCCGTCCAGCCTTGTCTGTCCGCAGGTTCCAGCCACCTGCCCCTCCGCCGGCCGCGCCAGGCCCCAGGGGCACTGGCACCCGGGTTTCTGACCCTGGGCCCTGCCTTCCTCCTGGTATGAAGCTCTCCGCTGTGATGTGAATGTGAGCACGGTTGCTCCTAGCGTGACTGACACGATCTGGAAGGCCAGTCACTCCCACCACCCCCTCCGAGGCCCCCACATTTCTAAGATTCAGATGTTTTCTTTGGAGACATTTCCAGAGGCGGGCGGAGCCCGTGGGGTAAGGACCGGGGGTCGGGACTCATTGAGCCAGAGTCGCGCCCACAGCAGAAGCTCCTGGATGAGCCTAGTGTCCTTTTATCCACGAACAATAGCGATAATCCCTTACACATGCAGCGTGTCGTACGGCTTACAAATGACGTTCACACGTAATCGCCCTGCTCATGCCCGTTTTCTGGAGAAGGAAACTGGGGTCTGAAAGTTTTGCATGAACCCCCACCTCTTGCTGTAGAGTTGGGATTTGAGCCAGGTGACCGATTTAACAAATGAAAATAGAGGCTGCTTGGTTCAATGTGAATTTCAGCTACACAACCATGTTTTCGGGTAAACACGTCCCATGCAAAATTTGGTTTTCTCCGGCAACCCTACCGCGAACCCAGGTTCCAAACCCTTCAAGACCATGTTGCTGCAGGCAGGTGGGGCCGAGGGGGGCTGCAGCCAGCCCAGCCCCCCACCATCCTGCAGCCCATCTACCTGAGCCGCGTGTTCAGAGCCTGGAGGTCCTGTGCCCGAGAGGTCATTTCCCTACGCTTCATTCCACGAGTCTGATGTTGAAAAAGGCAGAAATTGCACCCATTCCACAGATGAGGTAGCGGAGGATGAACTCAAGTTCAAGTTCAAGCTGGGATTTGTAGGAACCCATGTCTGCTAACTCCATGCTCTCTTATACCCAAAGTGCTTTTCCCATTGAGTGACCCTGGGAGCTTTTAAGAAAATCGTCTCCACTGAGTGGAGTCCCGTCTACCGTCGGGGGTTGGGTTCCAAATTATGTGCAAGGTAAATGTTATGTGTGGTCAAAATTACCCTGGAAAACCCGTTAATCGCCTTGAAAATTGGTCATCCGGTACAGAATGCACTGCGTGTACTGTGATAGATACAGGAGGAGGTCTCTCCTCTGACCGGCCTTAAGCAACCAGCCGTAGAAAACGATGCCCTACGTTCGTTTGCAAACAATGAAGATGCCCACAGTCCCCGAAAGCTGAAGGCTGAGAGCCCCGAGAATCTGCTCCCGCGCCTCCAGCTGGATGTTTACAGATTCAGTTACCACTGTTCTCAACCTTGTTTATGCCGCCGTCCATTCTCTAGTAATTGCGTAACTTAATTAAGTCTGATGTCAGCGGCTAAGATGAGCGAGCACAAGGAGAATGAGGACTTCTTTGAAAATGACATTGGATGGTTTGGGAAAGGAATAAGCTGCAAGAATAAAAGAGAGGGTTGAGTTGGAAATGGACAGGAACTGTAACATTTCAGGGCAAGATAGTAAGAGCTGGGACTCTGCTCGGACATCGCCCGGGTTTTCTACTTCGCTAAATGCGGATACTCCGCGTTCCCGTCCGTCTCCCCAGTTTCACGGCAGGAGTCGCCCTGTGACCTCACTTCCCTTGCGGAGCCGAGGAGGGTTGTTGAGTTTTCAGTGGGTTCAGCTTTTCACTTGTTGGGACCGAGCAGCCACTGCCAAGCTCCGTCTACGCAGAACTGGAAACTGCAGTCTTCCATTCATCATTTCTATACATTCTTTTTTTGCTTTACTTTAAAGAGATAGAAACTGAATTCACTGTGGATGCCTTATAGAGGTGGTTTATGTAAGAAAGATACTAAAGATTTCCACATATCGAGTCCATTCTCAAACAGAAAAAAAAAGAAAAATGCTGTGGCCCCACATGAACAGATTGGTGAATGAATCTACATTTGTGAATCTTAAGTAAAAGTAAAGTGTGCCTAGATATATATGTCTAAAACTCCCTGCTTTAGTTATGTTTTGATTATACAGAGACCGTATGAATGTGCATTATACAGTTATGTAGACTATCCTATATAATAAAAAATTTGTAATATGCAAATCGACCGAACAGCGGAATGACCGGTCGCTATGATGCGCACTGACCACCAGGGGGCAGACGCTCAACACAGGAGCTGCCCCCTGGTGGTCAGTGCACCAGAAGCTGGGCTCATGGCTGGCAAGCGTAGCGGTGGTGGCGTAGCAGCGCTAAGGATGTCCAACTGCTGGCTTAGGCCCACTCCTCCCCCCCCCCCAAGGGGAGCGGGACTAAGCCATCAGTAGGATATCCTCCGAGGGCTCCCGGACTGCAAGAGGGCGCAGGCTGGGCTGAGGGACGCGCCCCCCCTCCCATGCACAAATTTCGTGCACCGGGCCTCTAGTGTAAAATAAATGGCACTACGTGTACTGTTAAAAATCACGTTTCCTTCACTCTTTTATTGGGATCCATCTGACTTAAGGTATGTGAGGTAAGTGTGGTATAATATAGCACCACTGTACTCATGAAGCCAGTGAGTCAAGCCTTAACTCTAAACCTGGTGGATTAGGTAGGTTAGACCCACCAAACAGTTCTCACTGCCTCAAGACCCCGAGGGCCCGGGGAGCTGGCTCTGTAGAAATTACAATGAAAATGGGCAAGGAAGTCGCCTTCGCGCATCAGAGAGGCAGCAGGGATGTCTGAGAGCCAGGCTGCTGCAGGACAAACCCTGGCTTTTCCCAGTTCTCCGGGGCAAGCCACTTAAGGTCTCCACCCCCCCCCCCAGCCTCCCTCCGAGGGGGGTGCCCCGAGGATTCTGGGTGAATCAGTGGGCAGTCATTAGAACGGCGCCTGGCACGGGGCGAACGCCACACACGCGCTAGCGACGGCCTTTACAGTTCTTAGTCATCATGACCGTTTCTTTTTGCCTCTAATTTGGCATAATCTGAGAGGCCCTTATGCTAAAAGTGTAAAATAAATAAAATAGTACATTTCACTTAAAGTCACGGATGCCCACTCCCGTATGAATTAAGAAAGTTGGACCCTTGATTCTTTCCACAAAAGCCCAGAGGTGGGTGTTTGGGGAGCAGATTGCTTGAGTATCATATGGGGGGGGGGGTAGGTGCCCCCATTTACCTTCCAGGGAGGAGAAAAAGGAACGTTCAAAACTCCAAAAAAAAAAGTTTATTTATAAAATACTGACAAGTTTGACAGGACATGGGACTTCTCATGGTAGATATCTCAAATCAATTGCTTCCTTACCTTTCCTTTAAAAAATAAACCTAACAAGCTATATGACATATAGATATATATTTTTTTTCTTACACATAGACACCTGCCATAATGAGTACTCTCCCCATAATTTTTCATTATATCTTTGAAATAAAAAAAATAAAGATTTGTGTTGGTTTTTGGAGTCTATCTGTGTAAAGAAAGGTAACACGTTGAAATGCTTTTGGTTATTCTCACGGAAACCAATGGGGGGGGCGGTGGTCCCAAGAGGGCACCTGTGCTCAGGGTGGTGTCAGGGTTGCACTGGGCAGGACCACACAGAGGCACTGGGGAACCGGCGGCTGCTGCCCAGGTGGTGCCCCCCCACCCCGCCCTTCCCCCAGGGTGGGCACCTTCCGACGTGCATGGTGGGAAGGTGAGGGAGGCCCCTGCCCAGGGTGGGCTATGGGGCAGCTCTGGCACCTTTAAAAGCCCTGCCCAGGGAGGTGTGGGCAGACGGAAGGCCTCCGGGCAGCGTTCCCTCTGAATCTGGCAGTGTTGGGGGCAGGACAGGCAGCCTGCGTTTGCAAACTCCCTGGAGCCTCGGGAGGAACTCAGAGCAGCTTTTTGGTTTGTCTTGGCAGTCGGGGTGCAGAGCTGATGTGAACACGGAGGCACGCCAGGAGGGGGAAGGGCAGGGCGGCCCTGGGTGCCATGTGTGGGCTGCTGGGTGCCACACCGGGTTTCCTGGGGCGACGGCCAGGCAGAGTCACAGGTGCCAGGTGTCCTTGTGTGAACCTGCCGCAGGTGGAGTCACACAGATAAGGGCCCTGGCATCCCCGGCCCGGCGAACCACAGGGCGGGGAGGCTCCCTGTTCCCCATGGCAGTGCAGCCAGGTGTCGGGACGGGGGTGGGGGCGGGGGCGGGAGCCTCCTCTGCCCCAGCAGATATGTAAACAAGGGCAAAGAGATGTCTGCTCAGGAGCCTAGAGTCCCAGGTTTGGCCAGGGTGGTGGAGGCCACATTTCTGATGGGCGGGGGGGGGGAGGTGAAGGGTGGGCTTTCACCCTGGGCCCAGCCTGCCTTCATGGGGTCACCTAGGGGCCTTGGTCTGCACCAAGCATGTCAAATTCACGGCCCAGGCCCGAGGCCCGCCGGCTTTGAGTTCGACATGCTTGGCTCTGCACAGTGTCCTGTCCTCTCAGACGACAGGTCCCAAGTGGGGGTGACTCAGGCTGCCTGAGCCTCACAGCGGAGACAACTTAAGAGGCTGTTGCAAGACCTCCTTGCTAACACACAGGCGGTGTGCGTTCTGTGCATGCCTGTGTGTGCACGTGTGTGAGCCCTCACACGTGTCAGCATGGGTGTGAATGAGTGTGTGGGGAGGAGGGAGGGCAGACATCTAAGTGCACCAGGTGATTCATGAAAGGCCAAGGACATCTGGCCTCACGTGCAACACACACACACAGACACACACATGACACACAGACACACATGCGCACACCATGTGTTCACTTGTCCCTGCTTCCGCTCCCCAAAGCCCCTCAGTGGGCCGAGCTAGAATAATTCCCTAATGCAAGCTGGGAACTTCCTTAAATGGTTACACACACAGCAGATAGGGAAGAAGATGCAGCTGTTTTAAAAAAAAGAGAAGAGAAGCGGAAAGGAAAGAGAAGCGGCAGCAGATCACAGGCGGGCGGCTGCAGATGTGTTGCTATGGAGACGCCAGATGTGCATGGAAGCCAGACCTCTGGCCTGTGTCCTCCTTGGGGGGAAAGGCTGTGCTTCCTTTCCCAGACCTGCTCCGTGTTTGCACACATTTCCCGGGGGCCCTAGTGAGTGGGGAGGAGCCCGTGGCTGGCCCTCTCCCTGGCCCTCTCCCCAGCCCCTGGCCCTGCTGTGGGCCGGTGGGCAGGGGCATACAGGCCCTCTCTCCCCTTGGCCTGCTTCCCAAATCCTCCACTCAGGCCTCCCCTAACTGTTCCCTTCACCCCCTCAAATAGGGCACCATCAGCCCCTGGGCAGAGTCTGTGCTCAGCACCCCAGGGAGCCCCGTCCACGAAGGCGCCCCCTGCTGCACTGACCCGGCAGTCTCCTTGCCCCAACTGTGGGGCGCCAGGGGCCCCGGGACTTAGATAGGCTCCCCCCGGCCCCCTCATCCGGAAGTCCGGAGCTGATGGGAACTCCAGGCCACCGGAGCGGCTTTTTAAGAACATTCCTCGGGCGGGCTGTGTGTGTGCAGAAGCTCTGCCTGCGTCAGCTATTCTCGTCCCCTGGTCCCATCTGACCTGCCCTCCCGGCCGGCCTGGCTCTGCTTCTCAGGAACTGCGTCCAGTTTGGATGGACGGGCCCCTCCTGGCTCCAGGCCCTGGCGAGGCGGAGCTGAGCCCCGAGGCCATCCCTCTGCTCAGGAGGCGGGTGTTTTAGACGCGGAGAGCTGGGGGCTGAGAGCGAGAGGAGCGCAGATCTGAGAGGGAGCCTCTGGTTTGGCTACAAGAACCAAGGGGTTTCTCTTGGAGAGGCTCCCCGGGCTCTGCTCCTTGCCGGTGCCTGGGGCGTGTGTGTGTGTGTGTGTGTGTGTGTGTGTGCACGCGTGCACATGCATGTGACAGGAGGAAGATGTCTGTCCAGGGAGAGAGCTGTCTGCATGGCCTCCCTCACCCCAACCTTGCTCCCCAGACCCTGGCCAGCGGAATTTCTTCGTCCAAGTGGTTCCCTTTGCCCTATTCCTCTAGGGTTAGGGTGGAGGCGGGAGGTGGCGGGGGGGCGCAGATGGTACCTGAATTGGAGGAAAGAGTGAAGTCAAAGCGGCCTTCTTACGTTCCCGACTCCCTGCATTTCGCCCGATTACCCCGGTGATGCCCGGCCCGTGCCCCTACTCTGTCCCCAAGTTCATCTCCGCTCCCCTGTGCTCAGGAAAGTGAATTCAAGTAAAGGGATGGCTGGGCTGGGGGAGGGAGAGGTGAGGGGCTCTCTTGTACCCTGAGGAACCCTCTCCGAGATTTGCAAGAAAAAAGCATGTTAGGAACAAGGAGCTAGCGAGGCAAATTCTCACCTTTCAAATGTTTGATGGGGAAGTTGAGCAAGGGAGTGGGGGGGGCAGTGAGGGTGAGGAGGGGGCAGTGAGGGTGAGGAGGGGGCCGTGAGGGTGAGGAGCAGGACAGGGGGCAGCAGGGGGTGGCAGGGACCACCAATGCCCACTAGTAACAGGGACACGCATGGCAGTGGTTGGGTGAAGAGAGAGGAGAGCTGTGCCCAGTGACACCCATCCTTGCATAGCACCAGCCAGCCGCGGGCCCAGCGCTCCAGCACGTGTTGGAAGGGGGGAAGCTGCTCAGGCTTCCAGAAGCTTCTCCCCTCAGCCAGGCCTGTGCCTCTTCTCCCGCTCTTTCCAGGGGCCCAACCCACTCCTGTGCACGCCGGCGGCTCCGCAGCTCTGCGCCCACCCGCAGTCACGACGCTGACCGGCTGCTGGCCACACGTGGGCTCCTGGTTTTCTTCTCCCTCCTTCCCCCTCCGGCTCTGCTGGCCCTGGAATCTCTGGAAAAATAAACTCAGGAGGTGAACAGCTGACTCGGTTTCCTGGTGTTTTTGTTTTCTGGCAGGCGGTGCGGGGACGGTGGAGGGGAGTCCGGTGCCGTCTTTCTTGTTCCTCTTCGGACGTCAAACGAACGATGAAAATCCTGCTATAGGAGCCCGGGAGCCGGGGGCCAGGCTGCTGGGGGGGCGGTAGAGGGTGCTCTGCTGGCTCGGGGGGTTCGGGGGGTTCTGGGGCGTGGGGGTCCGACTGGCCTTGGGCCGGAAGAGGCTGCCCTGCTGGATGCTGCTGGTGTTGGCCGCGGTGGCGTGGTCCGGCTCCCCCGAGTCGCTCTCCGTGTAGCTGTAGGCCTGGGCCCGCGAGATGCCCTTCTGCTGCCGCCGCCAGGAGTTGTAGTAGGTGGGGTCGCTGATGTAGTGGTTGACGAAGGAGTGGGCCTTCTGGTGGTTCTGGTCGACCTCGTACTCGCTGTCGCTTCCCTGGGGGGACAGAGATCGGGTGTCAGGGGCACGGTGGGGACAGGCGGGGTGGGGACAGGCGGGGTGCTCGGCGCTGGGAGGTGTGGAGGGCTCTGGTCTGAATGTCTGCTCGGCCTCTTCCAGCCCCGGGACCGGGGCCCTTCAGCTCCCCGCACGGCCCCGAGGGTATGGTGCCCCCTTTGGCCTGCCTTGTGCGTCCTTCGGAGCAGGTCCTGGCACAGAGCCTGCGGATTTTGTATTTTTTGTGTGAATCCTCACCCGAGGATATTTCGCCATTGATTTTTAGGGAGAGAGGAAGAGAGAGGGAGAGATAGAGAGAAATATCGATGTGTGAGAAACACATCAATTGGTTGACTCCTGCACGTGCCCCAACCAGGGCCCAGGCCTGGGAGGAACCTGAGTGACAGGCCCTTGACAGGAATTGAACCCGGGACCCTTCGGTCTGCAGGGCAACGCTCTACCCACTGAGCCAAACGGGCCAGGGCTCAATGTGTGCCTTTTGTGTCTGGCTTCCTTCCCTCCACGGAGGGTTTCTGAGGCTGAATGAACCCTGCCTTTTTATTTTTGGTATTTCTCATGCTTTGACACCTGGGGCCTTGCTGCCCCTGGAGGGACTGCCCCTCCCAGGGCGGGTCCATCCTCAGACGATGAGCTGATTTCAGAGCCCACAGCCCACCGAATGGGCTCCCACATGCTCAGCCACTGTTCTCTGTTCCTAACCACCCCATGGCCAGCCCCTACCCCCCAGAGCCCCTGAATTCATTGGCCTCCCCTAAGCCTGCTTCCCCGGCTTTGACTTTCCCGTGGGCACCACAGTCAAGGCTCCTGCCCACGTCTTCTTCCTGCTCCCCTGCCTGCTGGCGGCCCTGGGGCTTCCCCAGTGGGGCCCTGGGTGGCACCGTGTGAGTGCCTTCTTCTTGGGACCTGTGAGTCGCAAACTATCTTTCAGAGGCCACTGTCTCCCGACCTGTTGGCCTCGCCAGACCTGAATGATAACAAAACCTACGTTTCAAAGCAGAGGTTCACGCCCGGTAAACTGAGCATCTGCCTAAGTCCAGCCCCTGACTTACTGGGTGACGGGGGCCAGGGCCAGGAGGGGAGACCTGTAGAGGCTCCTGGCACTGCCCACCCACGTGAGATCCGGAATGAAAGCCACACTCAATCATACAACCAGCATGAGAACAAGAGCCACAAGCGTTCCGATGGTCACCCGGGGACCATCCCGAAGCTTTTGAAAAGCAATAGAAGGCATTACATTCGTTCTTAACATTGCTGGGACGGGGTGTCCTTGGCTTGCACTCCATCTGCCTATTGGGGAACCATCACGAGGCAAGCGTCGATCTGGGATGCGAAGTAAAACGGCATCGGCATCGGGAGCTGAACTGTGCAGCTAAAAATAGCATCGCCCTCCCCCACCCCAAGCTCCCGGCAATGTTTGGAGAACAAGAAGGCAGCAGATGGGACCGCCCTGACAACGAACTCTCTGGAAGAGAGGCTCTCGGATGTTAGCGCACAGCACACGCCAAACAGAACACAGCGCAGGGCCCTGGCCCGGTGGCTCAGCTGGTTAGAGCATCATCCTGACCCACCAAGGCTGTGGGTTCAATCTCTTGGTCAGGGCACCTACAAGGAGCAGCCAATGAATGCGTCCCTAAGTGGGACAACACATCGATGCTTCTCTCTCTCTCTCTCTCTCTCTCTCTCTCTCTCTCTCTCCCCCCCATTCCTTTGTTTCTCCCCCACCTCCCCCATTCCTCTGTCTCTGCAAAAAACACAACAACAAAACAAAAAACGCAGTTCAGAAGACTGTGCTCAGGTTGCCTCGTCTCTGCCCAGCAAATGCGCGCTTGGAGCAGCAAGTGAATGTCCCCAACCTCAATAAAACACACTCGAGAAACACACTACAGCCAGGAGCCCAGTGAGCCCAACGCAAACGAGCCTGGGACCATCAGCGCGTCCTGCTTTGCAGGTGGGGAAGCGGGAGAGCTGGCCTCGCCCACTCGGTCCGAGCCGTGGGATCTGTAATGGGCACGTGTTCTCGGGAACCGAAAGTCCCTTATGGCCTCTAGACCCTCAAGAGCAGTATCTACAGTGCACAGAACCATCGTGACACCATCTACGGAAACTCGACCTGAGTTCCCTGCGGAATCGTCACACCTCTGCCTGCAGCCAGTGAATTGTCACACCTCTGCTTTTCGCCCAAAGAAATGAAGAGCTGGGCTTGAACTCAGAGCTGCCTGATTTTTCCAAAGCCCACGCATGCCCAGAGGTCACAAGACGGGGAATGAGAGTCCTGCCCCCTCCCGGGAGATAAATGCTCCCTAGTCAGTCGGCTAATTTATGTCCGCTGGCCCCTCTCCTCCTCCACACCCTCACCCTCCTCACCCCTCTTCCCAGCAGAAAACCCCAAGACCAAGACATGGGAAGTCCCTCGCTGGTCTCCCCGGGACGAGCCCCTTTCTCTGCCTCCTGCCCAGCTGCCGGGCCAGGAGGGAACAAAGGGGCCGCACAGACACGGGGCTCCATATGCCAAGAGTGGGAGGGGTGGGGGGGCACCTGATGCTGGGCTGTGGTGAGGTTGGCCCGGAAGCAGAGAGGTCTGGGCAGGCAATAGTGATGCCATGAGGCAGGAGGCTGGGGGTCCCTCTGGTCCAGGGGCAGCGAGGGTTGGTGAGGGGTGGGGGGCTGAAGGGAGAGCCACAGTCTCTCTAGCAGGGCACCCACTGACTGGCTGGGATAGTTGCTAGAGGTCTGAGAACTGTGGCCGGCCCTGGGCCTCAGTCTTGGGGAGGAATCGCCAGACCACTTCGGGCCCATCCCCGAGGGGATGGTGTCTGGGGTAGGAGGTGACTGTGGGAGCCTCTCTGGGCCTCAGCATCCCTGTCTGGAAGATGGGTGGGTCCCTGCAGGCCGGAGGGTGAAATGAGCTCCATCAGCAAGAAGGCTGTGAAAGGTATTGTTAGGGAGAGAGCGAGGGT
>NW_005871194.1:0-14723 GCF_000147115.1 Myotis lucifugus | reverse complement strand
GTGCCCGCCCTCAGCTGTCAGAGGCCGCCCTGTGGCCAGGGGAGTGTGGGGTGTGGGGTGGGGTCAGGGTCAGTCTCCCCTCTATGCCGGGTAGCTGGGCGGGGAGGCCAGGCTGCAGGGGACCCGGCCTCAGAGCCAGCCGGACCTAGACTTAAATCTCCACCGGCTGCGTTTCTGAGCTCTGTGACCAAAGGCATGCTGCTTGACTTCAGAGCCTCAGTTTCCCCAACTGTTAAGTGGGGATCTTCCCATCTGCACGGCAGGGCGGCAAGATGTTGAATGAGAATGTAGAAAGCGCAGGGCTCGGCACAGCCAGTGCCCAAGTGCCATCTCCTCCTCCCCAGTCTCCCTTGGTCCTGCCTGCAGCGTGTTTACAGTTTGGTACAATCTGGGCTCCTCCCGGCTAAGGAGAAGCGTGAGACGGGCCTCGCGGAACCTATGAGACTCGTGGTCCAATCTGATGGACAAGTGTAGAGGGCTGCCTGGGAGGCACCTAGGCATTTTCTTATAATTATTATCAGCTGAACTCAGAGCTTAGGCAGAGCCACACCCTGGGAACATGCTTCCCCAATAAGGCTGGACATGTTAATCAGGCAGGGGCGGAACTAGATATGTAAATCTAGGCCTTTAAAATAAACCTGCTGTGTGTCTCAGGCCGCTTTGCCGCCTCTCCATCAGAGAGGATGGCGCCCACCTGGCCCCAGCTTAAAACCTATTTCTGCGTCTTGGTCTTTCTTTAATTTCTTAATCCCCAGCTCCTCCGCTCAAGAACCTGTCGTTTTCCCGTGCGGGTCGCGGGAAACAGAAACAGCCCACCACATTTGGCGCGCCGAACAGGGATTGAGTAAGGAGGCAAGAGAAGAAATCGAGGGGGTCGCTCCTAGAAGTGTGCACACGACAGATTGAAGGTAAGGAGTGTATTGTGTGAATTGAATCAACCGGGTGTAAAATATGGGTAATTCAGAGTCTCGGGAAAGAGATCTCTACTCTCAAATACTTATAAGTATGCTTTAAACTATGCTCTGTTAATTGTAGTCATATTCTTGATTTCTTTCTTAAGCTTTGTTGATGAAACCTGGGAAAAGGTTAGAAAGCAGTTGTGTGACCAATACTCAGCAAAAAGTCCAGAGAAAATTCCTATTTTAATTGGCGATGGCCTTGATTCAGCACAGGAGAGTTTAAGAATGTCTAAGTGGGGTGAAGCCACGGCCTTACAGCCTGGAGTGGAAGGGTGCGAGTCTCTAAGAATACCATCTGCACCTCCTCTGCCTCCACGTGTGAACTACTTGTAACCAAGTAGAAAAGGATTAAAGGAATTTCTCAGCAACTGCCAATGATTCTTTATCTTTAAAAATCTTTTCTTTCCTTTAAAAATAAATAAAAATTGAAAAATAAATAAAATAAAAAGAGTAAATGCCAGACCATTACTGAATCTTCCCCCTAAGAAACAAGGAGGTGGGGGAAGCCACGTGGCCATCCAATATGGACGCCACTCCCCAAGAAAGCCACTTCTTCGCCTCATCTTCGCCATCTTTATCCTTTTTTTTTCCAGCTAATGACTTAAAGCTTTTACAAATTCATAAATGAATCCGGGATTTCTGTGCACATGTAAAGAGAAAAGGCCAGTTTAAAAACGAGTGCGCATAGTTTTGAGCTGAACTTGAACTTTTGCTGTGTACAGAATAAAAACCCGAGACTGTTTTGGCCTTAAAAATGGCGGAGATGAACCTAAGAAAGAAATACAGGCGGGTTTCCCAAGGCGATTTAAAGTAAAGTTAATTATTAGATTTTAAAATTTATTCTTAAAAAATATAAAAATGTAGTTAATCAAAGAACTGCTAATATTTGACTTGTAAGCTCTGAAAGTTTAAAGTGCAAATTGAGTCGGGAGAAATTAAATATCTAAAGTATAACTTGTTTTTTAAAAATAAAATGTGTTTTCTCTTAAATAATTAGGAATTCAAAATATGTTATTTCTTGGTCTGATTTTAAAAATAGGATTAACTTTATGATCTCAACTGAAAATTTTTTAATGCAAAAACCAGTTTAAATTTGATTGATATTCTTTAAGATAATTATAAAGGGTATAAACAGCTAATGAGATTTCTGTTTGTCTACAATATAATGTTGGTCATCTATCTTTTAGGGATGTTGGTTTGCTCTGTCAAAAAACAGTGTAGACAGCCACCATTTTGGGCTGCGTGACTTGGCAGTCGCCATGTCAGCCACATGGCTTGCCGCTCCCCTGGGGGCAGCCATCTTGAAACAGCAAAGGCCCCTCCCTCTGATTTAGTCAATCACAGAAAGAGTGTCTGCTCACTGAGGCAGGCTGGAATTTCAGAGGTGGGGCACAGATCCTCACCCCCCCAATGGTGCAGGGGCTTGAACACTCGCCCCTTCTGAGGAAGGTCTCCTGTCCCCATGGCTGCTTCTTGCTTCCTATGCCCAGCCCAGATCAGGAACCAAATAACAGAAGAGATTTGGTCCAGCTGAAAATGGTACCCAGAAAAACGAAGGCTTAGTTTAACAGACTCTAAATTTAAATCTAGCCTAACAACAGGAATGCTTAAGCCTCCTCAAAGACGTAAACTGATCCTTTCAATTAATATTTACAGTGCAAATTAAGATTATTGTTAAAATATTAAATTTGACAGTAAAATAGTTGTCAAGTTTTCAAATTAAATTTGGCTAATTTGAAATAATTAATTATTCAAAAGGTATTAACCAAAATTTTCATTTCATGGTAAAATTGCTTAACATGCTATGAACGTAAAGCAGTCATATTTTTGTGCAAAAAGTTGGAATTTAAAGTTATCTAGACTGCATTGTAAATTTTCCAAAAATCCTCCTAATAATTAAATAAAAAAGGGGGGATAGTGGAAAAATACCATGTAAAGAAAAATATCCTATAACTAAATTACATTTAGATAAAATTTTTCATTTAATGCTAACAGCGAGACACCCAGAAAAAACACATGATGTCAGGGAAAGACAGGAGAAGATCATTTTAAAGAAAAGACCCCAAGTAAGGTTTTCCCTTTAACCTTTGGTCGAGAATATGTTTGTATATTTTCAGAAGAACAGCTCCCAGACCATGTGGATTCCTGCAACATCAGATCCCAACTGATCAGATTGCTCCAGCCACAAAGACAGGAGAGACAGTTCAAAGATGGAGATGGTGAGGACGCCTTGTCATGATAGCAGTCAGCACCTGTGCATTGCTGCAGGTTGCCCAGGACCAAGAGCAAGGAAGAAGAAGCAATGCAGCCAATTCGGGTGCCAGAGCGTTACATCTATCACCACAATGGACTCAGACAAGCTCCTGTGTCCATTCACTCAAAAGGACTAAGTACTGCCCTAATGACAGCAAAGGGGAAGAAGAAAACTGAAAGACGCAAGGGACTGTTGTGCCAATATGGAGTCATCTGAAGAAGTTAACGACTGAAGCACAACAGATTGTGGAAAAGCAAGAAGTTGAAGCTACTTCTTCAACCATGTTCCTGCTCATGCTAGCATCTGTTAGCTGCCAGTCTTCTGCAAAGTCTTGCGCAGCAAAGTCCAAGGACTCTGAGTAAATATACACCAGCAGCAAAACAGACTTTTTATTCATTTAGTAGCAAAAATGTTAATATGTCCATAGTTCTGATTTCTCATATTGTTGTTTTGCATTGGCATTGTTTTGTTATTATTTAATAGCCAGTTTTGTTCTTAACGTTCAAATTTTGAAAATGATAACATGTATGTAGGGTAGTTTTTGCATTTTCATTGTTTGCAATTGTTTTAATTCTAGAGCCCTACTATTAATGTTTAAAATTTTACTTTTATCATAGTAGCTTAAAAAACAAAAACGGGGGAGATGTAGAGGGCTGCCTGGGAGGCACCTAGGCATTTTCTTATAATTATTATCAGCTGAACTCAGAGCTTAGGCAGAGCCACACCCTGGGAACATGCTTCCCCAATAAGGCTGGACATGTTAATCAGGCAGGGGCGGAACTAGATATGTAAATCTAGGCCTTTAAAATAAACCTGCTGTGTGTCTCAGGCCGCTTTTGCCGCCTCTCCATCAGAGAGGATGGCGCCCACCTGGCCCCAGCTTAAAATCTATTTCTGCATCTCGTTTTTTCTTTAATTTCTTAATCCCCAGCTCCTCCGCTCAAGAACCTGTCGTTTTCCCGTGCGGGTCGTGGGAAACAGAAACAGCCCACCACAGACAAGAGCGAGCACTGAGAAAGGGTGGGACGTACTCAGCAGAGGGAGGGCGGTGGCAGAACTCAGATGGAACTTCTGAAAATGAAGTGTGGCTTCATTCACCACCATGGCAGCCAGACACAAACCCACACTCCTCCCTTCTAAGCATGAGCCAGTCCTGTCACACTTCCGGCCGAAACGCCACCTCCTCCAGGCAGCCCTCCGGGGGCTTCCAGGAGAACCCGATCTTCCCCCAGGATTTCTCAGGGTGCTTTCTCTGCGCCGCAGGAGACAGGAAGCCCTTGGCTCACCACTTCCCTCCCGAAGTTAGTTACTGTGGTGACAATACTTTAATGGGACATGAAAACGTATTTACACATGTGGGGTCTTCCCTCATAGATCACAATACAACATTCATAAGAGCCTGTCTTGCTCATTACTGGAGCCGCCACCTGTACAGGGTGCCTGGTACTGTTTAGCGGGTGCAGAACAAATATCTGCTGAACAAATGCACCAAGGAAGGAATGAAGGGGCTCCATGGAGGACAAACACAGTGCTTACCCCTCCCAGCTGCCACAGAGAGCCCAACCAGTGCGTGGTGGCGCACAGTAGGTGTGCAGGAGGCCTAGAGGCGGAGCCTGGCTTCCTTTAGGGGGCTCCCCCACCCACTCTTCTCCTTGTCTTTACCTGAAAATAGCGATAAACCCACCAGGTTTCCTAGAGCAGCGGTCGCCAACCTTTCGGACCTCACGGACCGCCAGTGGTCCGGTTGGCGGCCGCTGTTCTAGAGGGCTAGGTGGTGCCATTCTGGAATAATCCTTGGTGTCACTCCTGGAGTGGACTCCATAAACGTTCACTATTTTGATGGGGTTCTCAATAAAAATGACATAAAGTCTGATTTGTCCTGTATGTTTCTGTACTTCTCCACATGGGCTTAATTCCATCGCAATGAGCTTAGCCGGGCCGCCAGGATCGCACAGAGAACGGAGCAGCCATCAGGAGCGGGTGCCCGGCTTGGAACTTCCTTTCCACGGAGCTTTGCTTGTGTGCTAACCAGGAAACTTTTATTCCAAGCTTAGGCTCTTACTTTGAAAACGAAGTTGGAAGGAAGCCACACTTGGTTTTTAGAAGTTCCATCAAACAAGCCACAGGCCCTTTAAGCCTCAGCCTTGTGTGCCCCCCCCGCCCCAGGCCTGGAACCCCTTCTCCCCCAGCCCTGGAGGCCCAGCCCCCGCCCCCACCCCGTGCCCACTGGGGACAGCCAGCCCCC
Organism: Myotis lucifugus; assembly: GCF_000147115.1. Lineage (NCBI taxonomy): Eukaryota > Metazoa > Chordata > Mammalia > Chiroptera > Vespertilionidae > Myotis > Myotis lucifugus. The sequence continues at coordinate 9,265 of NW_005871194.1, read as the reverse complement.
AGCCTTCACCACAGCCCGTTACGGCCTTTCTCACATCCTATCATGTGTGCCTGTTTATAAAACCGGGACATGTTGTTTATGGCCGACCGTATCACAGGGGACCGGCTGGCCAATTTCCACCCGTGCTGGAGAGGGAGCGTGGGTGGTCTGACTGAGAACATAAACCAGGCGGCACATGCACGGCTCACCCTCAGAGGACCTGGGGGAGCGGGCTTCAAAGGACGGGGCCTCCAGAGCAGCCCACGGGGGCGCCCGCTGTCCCTGACGCTGAGGGCCATGCCCTTGAGGCACCATCCCAGCAGGATTCACATCGTGGGGTACCCACCATGAGCCCCAGATTGAAAGTCGAAACAGGGGACGCCCCACAGTCCACACACTGTCTGCAGTCAGGCTGGTCCTCACGGGGGCAAGAGACCAGTCGCGGGATTTCCTTATGCTGGTGACCAGGGCCTCAGAGGGAGGCTGTCGCCTGTCTGTCTGTCCCCGCCAGCCCTCAGGGAGCTCCGGGGGCCAGGGCTGCGTCCCCATCACCTCCATGGCCTCAGGGCTCAAGAATGAGTCCTGCACCCACCACCCTCACCACCCCAGGCAGACACTGACATCCGGGCCTCCTTAGCTGTCACGGCACAAATTCCCATCTGACCCGGAGGCATAGGGGACAGGCTGCAGCTGAGGGACCGTTCCAGAGCAAGCAGACCCACATGGTCCCGCCTGGCACTGCCCGGGCCCGACTCTCGCCTAACGCATCCCTGGGACAGCCCTTGGACAGAAAGAACTAAACTCCTTATGTTTTTGAACTTTACCTTGAGTGCCTAGAATCCAACTGCTCATCACCGTGTTCGGGGGGGGAAAAAGAGAAAAACCACGCTTCAGGGAAGCATGGCCTTGTGAGTCCCCGTATGCACGTGGCTGCAAGGGGTTAAATTCTCCGAACAGGATGCCAGGGTCTGAGTCACATGAGTCCCTGGGCGCCAGGCTGAGCTGGGGTCTCTGTCCCTGCCAGCTGAGCGGGGGCGTGAGCTCCCGCCTCCCTGGCTCCGCCGAGCCCATCAGAAACCCTGGAGCCGAACAAGGCAGCCGTGGGCGAGGGGCCCTGGTCCACGAGGCCCACAGCCGGATCCCAGGCTGGCTGGCACCTCCCACACGGCCCACAGCCCTGCTCCCTGCTGGCACCTCTTCCTTCTCATCCTCTCCCAGGACCGGGCAGAAAGGTCCAGGGCGTGGGACACAGTGGCCTTTCTCGGTCCTTCCCGGGCAACCACCAGGCATGGCCAAGGGCGAGAGGGCTGGGGTGGGAGGCTGTGACATCACCTCATCGGAACGCACTCAGCCCCCCTCTCCCCTCAGCCTGGGACAGCGTGTCCCTGCGTGGCCCACCTAATGGCAGCCGCTCTGAGGCTCTGTCTCCCAGAGGCACCGTCCCCTCCCTTAATACGTGAGCTGACACTATGAACGGCTGCCGCATGCCAGGCCCTGTGCTAAGCTTCTCTCTGCCTAATCTCAGCGAATCCTCCCCCCAGCCCCCGCCCCCCCAGAGCCTGCTGCTATCCTGCCCATTCTACAGATGGAGACACTGAGGCTCAGAGAGCTTCCCTACCGCACCCAGGACGCCCCAGCTCACCAGCAGCAGAGCCAGGATTCAAACTCAGGTCTGAACCTCCAAAGCTTTGATGCCGTCCCAGTCCCTGCTGCCTCCCAGCCGTGGGGCTCCAGGGCACCCAGCCTTCCATTTCTGGGGCTCATTCTGACCCAGACTAGCTCAGTGTATCGGTTCTCTGGGCTCTGGCAAGACGGGCTGCTGTGTCAACCTCCCTCTCCTCGCTGTCACGGGCCTTGACAAGCCCGAGCCAATGAGTGACTGAGCATGTGGTGCCTCCTGAGAGTGTGAGGACCATGGTCTCGGGGTGTCTCACGGGATCACGGTTCCAGGGACCCCATGAGCCCCGGGTGCAAACTCTGAGCAGAGCCTGGGAGGCGGCAGCTGGCCTGTATCCGACTTCCACATCGCTTGCTGGGGCCCCTGTCGCTACGGCCCACGAAGGGGAGGAGCTGGGCCCGCACGGGCCGCCATGCAGGCCAGCTCTCGGGAGGGGCTGCTCTGCCCCCGTCCAGGGCCCCTCACCTGAGAGTCGGAGACTTCCGAGGGCTTCTCGGTCAGGCTGCTGCTCTCGGCCTGGATGAGGTCGTTGTACTTGGTGACATCCTCATCGGAGTAGTGCAGGCTGCCCGGGCTAGGCCGGGGCGGAGACCTAGAGAGAGGGGAGTGGGGGGCTGAGAGGTGGCCTCACTCAGAGCAGCCTCCTCTGGTCCCCGGTCCGGGGAGGCCCTGAGAGGCCTGGAGGCAGGAAGGCCCTCGGATCCCTCGCGCTCCTGTGCTGCTCTTCACAGGCCTGTGCCCTGGAAGGTGGCACTTGGGCTGGGGGCCCCGCCTGGGGTGGGGGAGGCCCAGGTGCTGAGGGTGCTGGGCTGAGCTCTTGAATGAGCTCCAGAGAAGTGTGCGTGTGTGTGTGTGGGGGGGGGGTGGTGGTGGTGGTGGGGCGCACCTTGATCCTTCACCTGTGCTTCTAGGGCCCGCAGGCCTCAGCATCACCGGGCAGTGAATGTGACACAGCCCCTAGGCCCCCGAGACCTCCCGAATCGGACTCTCAGGGGAGGCCTGCGACCTGCACTGTAACAAACCCTCCACGCACGTCCTAAACGCACAGGTGAGCTTCAGAGTCAGCACTGGGGTCAGAGAGCCAGGAAAGCACCGCCTCCCTCCCTCAGATCGGCTCAGAGATCGCAGTGGCTCCCGGCTACGGCTACGTCCCGCCCCACCTTTGAGAACTCAGCCCTGGGGAGAGTCGTGCATTTCCGGGTGAGGGAGAGGCCTGGCTGCGAGTCACCAGAGGACACACGCCTGGCACGCCTCCCGCCACGGAGGCCTGCGGGCTGGAGGCCGGGGCTGCGGGCTCCTGGGCCACGTGGGCTGAGGGTGAGGAGTGGGCAGGCCTGGGGTCCTCCACCACTCTGCCCTCAGGACGGGGTGCGAGGGGGTACTGCCCAGGGCCTGACACCCCAGCCTCTGCCCAGCCTGCTCTGGCACTGTGGCTCTGAGCCCCAGCTGTCCGCACAGGGGCCGGACGCCGCACGCTGCAGAAACGCTGCTGCTCCCAGAACAGTCCCGCGACCCGGGAACATGCCACAGGCAACCCCCTGCCCCTCCGGCCTCTGGTGCCGTCTCTGCGCTGATTTTGTTCCAATCGACAGAGCGCGTCTTTACACTAAAAATAAAGCAGGAACAGCACTAGCCGAGGCTTCATGTAGGCAAGACAGGCAAGCACACGGCACGGAGGAGGGAGACCAGGGTGCCGGGCTCAGCTGCCCTCGTGACATGCAGGTGAGTGGGGGCTGGCACGTCCCCAGGGCTGGGTCGGGCTGGAGCCTGGGGCTCGTTTGGTGCAGATGGGAATTCGGTGCAGGCCCAGCGGTGCAGGGACAGGCAGGGCTGCGGCGTGTGTACACTGTGGGTGCGAGAGGCAGGCCAGGCCAGGCCGGCGGTGAGACGGCCCTTGTTCCGTGTGGCAGGGCCCTGGAGCCAGCCTGGCGAGACTGTGGTGGCCATGCTGGGCCTGCCACCGAGGCCTCAAATGTCCCTTTCTTTGGAAAGCTGGCTTTCTCAGAGGGTGAGCGTGGGCCTCGTTGGCCAGCACTCCGACCCCATCCCCCTCCCCACCCCCCTGAGGAACACACACATCGCCTCTTCCCTCCGGGGCCAGACAGAGACGTTTTGTGAGCTGCCCCTGCCCTTGGCCATGGGCAGCCCCGCGGCCACAGGAGTCGGTAGGAGGGCCTGGGGTTGGAGGGACGTGGGGGAGAGAGCTGGCGTGCCACCAACCTCGTCCTTCCTGGTGGGCTCTTAGATGCTGCCCTTGGGGGCGATGCTGAGAGTGTGGACTTGGGGGGCGGGGGGTGGGAGAAAGTGTTCTGCAATGACAGCGGGCATCGGGAGGACCAGGGGAGACGTGGCTACACTCGGGGTGTCTTTCCTTTCCTGGGGGGCGGGCAGGTGGGGCGTCCACGATCGTGGGGAGCTCCTGGGGCCTCTCACTCAGGTGGGTCTGCCCAGCCTTGGCCGGGCCCGTCTCCCCTTGGGGACAAGTGGGTATCATGGCTTCGGGCTGTGCCAGGAACGGCTGGCTTCAGATGGCAGTCGGCCCCGTTCGCAAAAACTGTGCGAGTTATTGGCCTCCTGCTGTGATTGGCGGAAACCCTGTGTCCCCACCTCCTTTCTCGCCAGTGTGTCCTCGTCCGGGCTGCGGGCCCCGGCCCCTGCCTGTGCTGACCGTTCCACTCACTGGGGTGGAAAGCCGTTTCTGGGGCAGGGTGAGGCCGGTGGGCACTGCCTGCTCTGCGGCCCTCCCCAGCCGGGCACTGCTGGCCCTCCAACCCCCGTCCTCCCGTCCCCCACGCAGAGGGCCGCTACCTGGTGTACAGGCCGTTCTTCCGGCAGAAGGAGTTCTTGACGGAGAGGCGCCGGTTGTTGAGTTCCAGGGCAGGGAAACTGCTCTCATCCAAGCTCATCATCTCCCCATGGCCCAGGGCACCAGCCTTGCCACTGTTCCCTGGGGGGCAGGTTGGCATGGCTCGGTCACTCCATCTCTTCACGCTGGGCAGCGTCCCCTCCCCCGCCTCCCTTCTCCCCACCTGGCCGGCTGCCCCCTCTGTCTCTTGCTAGAGCTGAAACCAGACTAGGAGACGAGACTGGGTAGGAAGCCCGGGCTGCCCCACCCATGGGAGCAGATGCACTTCCGGGAGAGACACCTCCACCTGCCCCTGCGAAAGGGAGGCGGACACGGGAAGGCCCAGCCCCGCCGGCAGGCTGGGTGCTGGCTCACCTGAGTCCGTCTTCTTGGCGTACTTCTTGCTCTGGCCCCGGATGATGAGCACGAAGACCAGGAGCAGGATGAAGATGAGGCCGACCAGGGCGACGACCACCAGGAACCACCACTCCTCGTAGAACGGGTTGGTTTTCTGGGCTGGAACACGGGTGGGGCGTCAGGGCCAGGGTGCTCGGCCCCTCTTGCCTCCAAACCTCCCGTGCAGTGGGGTCCCTACGTCCTGCTCTCAGTCTATGGGTAGGCGGGGCCTGTGCCCTCTGAAGGAGGTCAAGCCTACGACAACGTTGGGAGGGGCAATCATCTCAAGTGCCAGCTCTGATCAGCTGGGCTCCCTGGAGGCTGTTTCGAGTGCTGAGGTTGCTTCTGGACTCACGAGGAAGCAGTGCCGGGATTGATTAGTAATGTCTGTTGGAGACACAGGCTGCAGTGGAGGAGGGAAGGTGTGTTTGCTATTTTTTCTTTTTTTATATAAAAATATTTTTTTTATTGATTTCAGAGAGGAAGGGAGAGGGAGAGAGAGATAGAAACATCAATGATGAGAGAGAATCATTGATCGGCTGCCTCCTGCACACCTCACACTGGGGATTGAGCCTGCAACCCAGGCATGTGCCTCGACCGGGAATCAAGCCATGACCTCCTGGTTCATAGGTCGAAGCTCAACCACTGAGCCACGCCGGCCGGGCTCCTTTTACTTTTCCATTGCCGCCAGCAGCCTACCTGGACAGGCAGAGCCAACTGTGCGTTGGAAAGGCGCTTGTCTGGCCTGTGCTGGGCCTGGGAGGGTCTGTCCCCAGGGTCAGTTGGGACGGAATCTTTTTCTGGTAGCAGAAAGCAGGGTGGTTGGGAGAGGACATGGGTGGGTCTTTCAAATGCCTCTCCAGGGAGGGCTCCCCTTCTTTGAAGCCCCCAGAACTTGCTTTCTGTACCCGGCCCGTCTAATCCACGCTGCTGCCCGAGGCGGGGCTGGCTCCTATTTCAGCCCTCAAGCATTTATTTATTTCCCACGATCGGTGCTGTCAATCTGGCAAGGGTGGGAGTGTGTGGGAGGAGGGAGGCGGCGGGGGTTGGAAACTCCCCCGGTGAGTAGAAACTCTGAGTTACATGTCTGCCCTGGGGGAAGGGGCCTTGGTATTAAGTGGTCAGCGCTTAGCTTTGGGGTCATGGGTTTTGGTCGTAGAGGCCCTTGTGAGCTGAGACACGCCGGATGGGAAGAACGGGGAGAGGAGAAGGGGAGGATAGCAGGCCACCCCACCGGGGCCCTGCTCAATCAGGTGGTCCAGGCCTGTCTGTGTGTGCTCTGTGGGCTGCTGACTGTCTGTTTGGGGCTCGGTTTCTATGGAGACACACAGTTTATGGCCGGGTGCCCTTGAATCTCCTGGCTGATGAGCTCAGGAAGCTCCCATGTTGGGCCCACTGATTCGTCCACAAGCCGGCTGGGCCCCCTGCCCAGGGCTTCGAAGTCCTTGAAAAGGAACCCACAGGAGCCACTGTCCGTCCCCAGTTTCTTCCGAAGCTGAACCCTGACTTGGGCCCTGGCCCAGGGCTCGCTGCTTCGGGGCACTGAGGGGACAGTGCATTTTGGGCCCCACCCCAGCGCTCCCAGGGCTCTGCTGCCTCTCCTCTTTCCCCACTGCCCAGCCCCTGCACCCCTCACCCACAGGCTGGTTGGTACCTGGCACCGACTGGGAGGGGCTGCTGGGGGTGCCGAAGCCGTAGTCGTTGACTGCAATGACCCGGAAGTCGTAGCTCACGCCTGGCTTCAGGATGTCCATGCTGAACGTGTAGGAGGTCACCTCCTTGGGGATGTCTTTGATGAGGATGTCCCATAGCCCCTCGTCTGCAAGAGCGCAGGAGGGAGGCCCCCTGTGAGGGGAGGCCCCATCCTACCTGTCGCTCCCTGAGAGCGGCCTGTCAGGTCACCTGTTAACTCCACTCCCCAGTGCGGGGGAGGCCCCCAGGAGGTCCTCAGGAGGTGACAGATACTTTTAGTCTGTTTGTTAAGATGTCTATAAAACATTAAACATGTATAACATGCAGAACAGATTGCAACAAGCAACCCGATATCACCATCTAGACCAGTGATGGTGAACCTATGACACGCGTGTCAGAGGTGACACGCGAACTCATTTTTTTGGTTGATTTTTCTTTGTTAAATGGCATTTAAATATATAAAATAAATATCAAAAATATAAGTCTTTGTTTTACTATGGTTGCAGATATCAAAAAATTTCTATATGTGACACGGCACCAGAGTTAAGTTAGCGTTTTTCAAAATGCTGACACGCCGAGATCAAAAAGTTCGCCATCACTGATCTAGACAAAGAGATGAGCCTTTTCAGGCCTTATAGGCAGAATTCTGCATATTACTCTTTTAAAAAATATATTCTTATTGATTTCAGAGAGGAAGGGAGAGGGAGAGAGATATAGAAACATCAAGGATGAGAGAGAATTGATCGGCTGCCTCCTACATGCCCCGCACTGGGGATCCAGCCCACATCCCGGGCATGTGCCCTTGAACGGGATCAAACAGTAACCTCCTGGTTCATGCTGACTGGGCCTGCATATACTTTTTCCACTGCATTGCAAAGTGCTCCTCACCATTTGGCTGCCTCAGATGTCATCATCTGATGCCCCCTCCTGTACTTAACCAGGTCCCCATGTTCCTGGTCCCCATCCCTTTTCAAAGCACACACAGTAGTGGCATCAGACAAGAAGAGGACTGTGTTTGAACAGCTGCAGAAGGGATTGGGGTGACCGTGAGCATTTGCCTGGATTGGATGGGACCATCCTTAGGTCCCTCCATGCTGAGGAGCAGGGATCAGAGGAGGAGCAGGGACCAGAGAGGGCGGAAGGGATCCCCGTCTGTACTCCACCCATGTTGTCTCCAACTTTTGAGCTCTTGACTTCCCTCTCAGACCCCCAACCCCCACCTTCCGTCTTAACTATTAGCCCAAGGTTAAGGCAACGGCTCTTCCCCCTTTCCCACAGCCTGCCGTCCGCAGCACCAGCCCTCCGCCACGGCTCTGAGTCCTGACCCTTCTGGGGATCCTGGCTCGGTCCCTCCTCTCACCCTAGTCCTTGATCCCACCCGTGTGGACCAACTCACGGCCCCCAAACCCGGAACACCAGGCCCCATGCCAGGCCTCCCAGGAAACAGCGGAAAATCAACAGGCCGGAGTCCATTCTGGAGCCAACATTCCACAGCCTGGCACCCTGGGCGGCCAGCTCGGGTGGAAAAATCAGACTCGGGCCCTGGTTGGGAGAAGCACAAGGCCGTCTCCAGGCCAACTCAGCAGCGGGCACTGGAGGGCTGGGGCGGGACCATCTGGAGTGGGGAGAGAGCCAGCCGTACACACACCTTCCGGCTACAGGCTGGCTCTGAGCTGCGGTATGTGTTAGCTATTGGTGACTGTAATCATGCGCCTAAGATTAGGGCAACGACGGGGTGGTAGCTGCCTCCTGGAACCCCTGAAATGAACTACTTGCATTGAGATGACTAGGGCTCGCCTGCCCCAAGGAGCTAACAGCATGTCCCCGGGATGCTCTGCTGCCCCCTTAGAAGTGCCACCTCCTGCCATGCCCGGCTACTTCCCATTGTGGCTGCCACTTGCTGCTCCTGCAGGAGCAGCACAGACTGCGTTTAGTGTCTCAGCTTCAGTGGCCTAATCAGGGGTCCACGGAAGACCAGGAACAAGCCTCCGGCTCTGCCGACTCTGGCATCTCTGATGAACTGGGAAGCCTAGCAACGGGGAAGCTGGCAGTGGCTCCGCGGGTAAGGGGAGCCGGGAGGCGCAGGTGTCGTGGCGACTGTGAAACGGGAGCGTGCAGAGCAGCCCCTGCAGCGGCTCATCGGCCGCTCATCTGCTGATGGCTTGGGAAGTTCTTGTGATTCGATTTCAGGCTTGACAGGACAGGTTGGTGCGGTTACAGGAGCTGCCAAGCCAGTCCTGAGGGCGGAGACGGGCCTTAAAGAGGCAGCTGGTTCTCGGGGGGGGGGGGGGGGGGACAGCCGGCCTCCTTAGGGGACGCTGGTCAGTGGGGCTGCCTGGAGGACATGGGTGTTTAACCTCTGTGAGCTCAACTCTTTTCTCCCCTGGGTTCTTTTTCTTTTTCTTTTTTTAAATCCTCACCCGAGGATATTTTCCCATTGATTTTTAGAGAGAGTGGAAGAGAGAGGGAAAGACAGAGAGAAACATCGATGTGAGAGAAACACGAGCCCGGACCAGGGCCCAGCCTGGGGAGGGGCCTGCAACTGCAGTACATGACCTTGACCGGAATCGAACCCGGGACCCTTTGTTCCGCAGGCTGACGCTCTATTCACCGAGCCAATCGGCTAGGGCTCCCCTGGCTTCTTGAACGACCCTCCACCTGAGTGGGTCCTCACC
>NW_005871193.1:3342051-3351112 GCF_000147115.1 Myotis lucifugus | reverse complement strand
ACCTCCAGGTTGGCAGACCCTCTTAAGCTCAGTTAAGGCCACTGCTCAAAACTGCTCTGTTCTGTTCAGTTCTCTAGGCCTCTTGAGCACATGCATAACAGGGACGCATCTCCACGCAGCACGGGATCATGTTTGTTGAATGAATGAATGAATACATGAATGAATGAATATGACATTATCTGCCTAACTAACCTGGAGAGACTAAGACGCTAAAGGAGACTTCCATCTTTAATCACAGGGTGAATGACATACCCTGAAATGTCCTTCTGTAAAACAACATAAAATATAATTCACATTCTTTTTTAAATTTTATTTTTATTTCAGAGAGGAAGGGAGAGGGAGAGAGAGACAGAAACATCAATGATGAGAAAGAACCACTGATCAGCCACTTCCTGCACACCCCCCACCAGGCATCAAGCCTGCAACCCGGGCATGTGCCCTGACTGGGAATCGAACCGTGACCTCCTGGTTCATAGGTCAACGCTCAACCACTGAGCCATCCTGCTGGGCTTGACATCCCTTTTAATGCAAAGCTGAGTTCACAAGAAAGTAGGAGAAATTCTTAAAGGAACAAGAAAAGAGAGTCATAAACTAGTGTTCGCGACAAGCTATCTGCAGGGATTTTTACAATGGCTCAAGTAGAGGTTTTGGTTTAAAGGACCATAAAAAGGAGAAGAAACAAGGCCCAGTCAACGTGGAATTTGAAACCAGACCTCTGAAGAGCACTATTAGTGGAAACACAAAGCAATTTGCTTGGCGAAGGAGGATGAGAAGAAATGCACCCTACTCCTGGGTATAGATGGAGGCAAACTATATCAGTTACTTCTACCGTTTCTGAAGCCCCACTAACACTGGAGCAAAGAAAAAACAGTATTTTAAAACTAAAAAAAAAGAAAACAAGAAAAACAAACAAACTATAACTCATAGACACAGACAACTGTATGGTGGTTATCAGAGGGAAGGGGGTGAGGGATGGGAGAAAGGAGAAAAAGGCCAAATACATAGTGATGGAAGATTTGACTTTGAGTGGTGGGTACACCATGCGGGTCACAGATGATGTATCATAGAAGTGTATACTTGAAACCTATATGATCTTACTAACCAATGTTGCCCCAATAAATTATTTTAAAAGTTAAAATAGCATGCATCTAAAGAGAGAATTAATGAAACTAGTTGAATGATAAAAATAAAAATGAAGAAATTATCAGATATTCAGAGGTAGAAAATATGAAAGAGAAATAGGTTAAGAGGTTCTGATAAGTATCTATTCAGAGCTTTAGAAAGAAAGGACTGAGCATATGGGGCAGAGGAAATATTTAAAGAGATAACAGCTGAAACTTTCCCAAAACTGTGACGTAAATAAGAACAATTACATTGGAGAACAATTTGCTAATATTTACCAAAGTGGAGCATGTTCATGTCTCAATAATCCAGCAATCTTACCCCTAGGTATGTATTTACCATAAATAATTTCTTGCACATGTGTACAAGGTAATATGTAAGAATGTTCATTATGTCAGGGTTTGTAATTGGAAAATACTAGAAATATTCAGTAGGAGAAAAGAAAAATAAATTATTATATAATCATGTAACGAAATACTATAAATTTAATAAACTAGAGCTACATGTATCAACACAAATAAGTGTCACAAAAATATTGGGGGATAAAACCAAGTTACAGAATACATATAGTACAATGCCATCTATTTAAAATATACAAACTGAAGGTTGCCAGATTTGTGGGGGAGGGGTGTTGCTGTGTTTAAAAGGTGAAGGGATTAAGAAGTTCAAATTGGTGGTTACAAAATAGTCATGGGGATGTAAAGTACAGCATAGGAAATATAGTAAAAAATATAGTAATAGCCCTAACCAGTTTGGCTCAGGGGATAGAGCGTCGGCCTGCGGACTGAAGGATCCCAGATTCGATTCTGATCAAGGGCATGTACCTTGGTTGTGGGCACATCCCCAGTAGGGAGTGTGCAGGAGGCAGCTGATCGATGTCTCTCTCTCATCGATGTTTCTAACTCTCTATTCCTCTCCCTTCCTCTCTGTAAAAAAATCAATAAAATATATAAAAAAATATAGTAATAACTATGTATGGTGTCAGATTGGTACTGGATTATTGGGGGGAATCATCTTGTAAATTATATAATTGTCTAACCACTATGCTATACTCCTGAAACTAATATAAAATATTATTAAATGTCAACTGTAATTGAAAAAATCTTTTAAAAATAAATTAAATATACAAATGTGTAAAACAATATCTGTCAATATGAATGCATTAATACAAACAAATGCTCAGGAATTATAAACACCAAACTCAGGGTGGTGATTTCCTTGGGAGGAACTGGGGAGAGGAGGAGTTATGATCAGAAATGGGGTCCAAAGGAGTCTTCAATTGTATCGATACTGTTCTATTTCTTAAGGTGAGTAGGAGACTCACAAGTCCCTTACATGACTTTTTATAGCCCATTTAGGCCTGAAAAAATATATTTTAAGCAGATAAAAGGCCTTTGAGATATAACTGAGGAGATCTAATAATTGGGGTATTTTAACTGAAATGTTAATAGTTTCTGGAGACATTTAAAAATTCATAAAATACAGTTTAACCTCGTGTTATTCTTGACACTTAATCTTCCTTTCTCCCCTGGAATTCAAAGAATTTCCTCTGGACTCGCAATATAATATATCTTCATGGCGTGTGTGTTCTACTTTTTCCTGTCAACTTTCACGGTGTCCTCAGCTTTCAGACATGCACGAGTCTCTGCTATCCTTAATAAATAAATCGGGAATACCTGCTGTGAATTCTTGCCTTCCCTCCCACCCAGAGTTCTCTGAGGAGCAGCCTAATACTTCCTATCTCTAATCCATCATTTCCACTTGCTCTGTAAACCACTACAGTCTGGTTCATGTCCACATGGCCGGAAGAGCTCACACTTGAGTTGCGACAATCACTTGAAAGTCAAGTTCAAAGTCACTTTTCAGTTTAATGGACTGAGACTTTTCAGTTTAATCTGCTGTACTTGACACTGTCTATTTCCTCCCCCTCCCCCTCCCCCTCCCCGAAGCTTTCCCGTTCCTTGGTTCTGTGATACTTCTTTCACGTTCTCCTCACACCTCTCAATTCCTCCTCTGTATTCTTCATAATCTCCAAGTTGTCACCTTTGTTACATATCGGGTGACCAAATGCGTGTGGGTGCATTTCTGAACTCTCTCTTCTGTTTCGTTCATTACGTTGCCTCTCCTTGTTCCAAAACCCACGGGATCTTAAATACTCTTTATAATTGATTTTGATATAAAATCCTATATAATAAAAGCCTAATATGCTAAGTGTCCAGTCTTCCAGTGGGCCATTCAACCAATCAAAGCATAATATGTTAATGATATGCTAAGGCTGCTCAACCACTCGCTATGATGTGCACTGACCACCAGGGGGCAGATGCTCTGACTGGTAGGTGAGCTTGCTGCTGGGGTCCAGCCAATCGGGACTAAGTGAGATGGGCTTGACACGCCCTAGAGCTCTCCCATGGTCCCTCCCCAGCTGGCCAACCTCCCGTGTCCCTCCCCAGCCTTGATCATGCACCGGTGGAGTCCCTTGGCCTGGCCTGTGCCGTCTCCCAATCCAGGACCTCTCAGGGGATGTCAGAGAGCCAGTGTCAGCCCGATCACACAGGCCAGGCTGAGGGACCTCACTGGTGCACAAATTTGTGCATCGGGCCTCTAGTAATATATAAAACAAGATCTCCAGCTCCCTTTTTCTTTAAGATTGTCTTCCCTATTATTGACTCTTTGAACTTGCATATACGTTTTAGAAAATTCCTTTTCTTTTGAAGTTTTTTTGAAAAATTTTGAAATTCAGAAGTTTTAGAAAATCTAACCTAGTTTTTATACTCATTTTAAGGATTAACTGAGAGGGCAGCTTGTTCAGAAACCTTCCTATTTCTCCCACTGCAAATTGCTTAGGTTCCCATTCCCAGGGCACATTTTTCTCCAGAGGTCTCTTTGGGGATAATAACTATTATTTATGTGCTACAATTATTGTAATTCAGTATCTCCCACAACTCCTCATCAGTAGATATTATTATCCCCATTTAATAGAGTAGACAACTGAGATATAGAAAAGTAAGCCACCTGCCTTTCACACAACTGGTAAGTTTCAAGTTTACAATTCAAATCCAGGTCTGTCTGATTCCAAAACCTGATATTTTTTCAATATTCACTCCTCTTCTAATGACATAATCACAGAATTTAAATGCAATGTGTTGGAGAGTTGATGTTTACTTTGAAAAACCTAATAGATTCTTAACTTTACAGCAAATAACATTTAACATCTGTAAATAAGGGCTCGAGATAAACTTTAATTTTTAAATACCACATCTATACTTTCTTATCCTAAATAAAAAACGTGGCATATGTTTGAGTTCTTTATGGCTGAGTAACAAATCAGCCCAGAATGAATTAGCTTCAAACAATGAGCATTTTATGATTTTTGTGAACTCTGTGGGTCAGGGCACAGCAGGAAGGCCTTGTCTCTGCTCCACCCACCGTGTCTGGGGCCTCAGCTGGGGACAGGAATGGCTGGAGGCCCCTTCATCTGTAGGCCTGGTGCCTGATCAGAATGACTGAAAGGCCGGGCTCAGCTGAGGCCGTCCACCACACAGTCTAAAAGGGGCCTCCATGTGGCAGCTGTGTCCATAGGAAGAGCAAGTCAGAAGAGCAGACATCCCAAGAGAAAAAGGAAAACATTGCAGGGTGTGTTCAGACCTGTCTCAGGAGTCACACAAAGGCACTGCCATCATATCCTATTGGTCTAGGCCAGCGGTTCTCAACCTGTGGGTCTCGACCCCTTTGGGGGTCGAAAGACCCTTTCACAGGGGTCGCCTAAGACCAGCGGAAAACACATATATAATTACATATTGTTTTTGTGATTAATCACTATGCTTTAATTATGTTCAATTTGTAACAATGAAATTGGGGGTCACCACAACATGAGGAACTGTATTAAAGGGTCGCGGCATTAGGAAGGTTGAGAACCACTGGTCTAGGCAGTCACAAGCTAGCTCAGATTTACGGGGAGGGGACATGGACCCAATGATAAGGGTGTCAATGAATTTGGGGCCATACCCGAAAGCCACCAAAGATAACAAAAAACATCTAGACTTGAACCGTGTTTGAAGTCTTCACCCTTGTTTCTCTCTTTCCGGTTAGCACAGAGCGACGCCTTCACAGTATCCCTGCTCTGCAGGAGAGATGTCACATCTCAACAGGAGTCCCCATCCCCCCTCACCTCAGGAGAATTTGGGGTTCTTTAGACACAGATTCTAAACCTCCCATTTCTGCACGTTTGCATTGTCATGTGACTTTCTCTCATCGCTGTGAAAAGGACTGGCCTGCCACAGGGGTTGCCAAGAGATGTAACAGGGAGCGAGTGCCTCCCCAACGGATGGGATGTTAGGTTATGGTAATGAGTAATGTACAGGGAGATATTTAAATGAGGATAAGTGAACATTTTAACATTTCCTTTGAATAGTAACAGTGCATTCATTGAGCACTTGACTTACGTTTGTCAGCATTGTGCTCGGCCCTTATATTGGGTTTTCTCTGCCCTTGCCGCGCAGACTGTGGTCCTGAGATCAGCAGCATCGACACCACCTGGGAGCCGCTTAAAACTGCAGAACTTTGGGCCCCAGCCCAGACCTCTTGAATCAGAATCTGCATTTTAACCAGGTCCCCAGACGACTTGTGCGCATATTAAAGTTTAGGTGTCCTGTGCTGTGCAGTGGGCGCTTTTACTCTCTGCCTAAAGAAACGTGCTGGAGAGCACACACTGTGTGTGTTAGCAGAACCAGAATCTGAACCCAGGTCTGACCGACTCCAAAACCCACTCTCCTAACGAAGGCTCCAAAATGCCTTAGCGAATTTCATCATCATAACAGCAAGGCTTTTGCTATATGGACAACTGTCGTCTGCTTAAAGGGAGGTTGGGCAAGTGTTCAGTGATTCTGAAATGGAAGCACAGAACAGACTGATGAATCTCAGAGGAGGGGGCGGGGAGATTATATGCATATATGCATAACCCATGGACACAGACAATAGTGCGGTGAAGGCCTGAGGCAGGTGCAGGGGGTAGAGGGTCAGTGGGGGAGGGGGTGGAGAGAAGTATTACATCTGTAATACTTTCAACAAAAAAGATACATTTTTTTTAAAAAGAGGCTCCGGAACAGGTTTCTCCAGCGCAGCAGCACTGGGCATCGCTCTGCACATGACTTAGCCCTGTTTCCCATGCCACCCTGAGCGTCCCTTAAGAGGTGAGACTATTGCCCTGTGTGTTTTGCCCCTCCACAGTTAACACAGAGCTGGCACATAACATGGGATCTGTTCCTGACGTGCTCGTTAAAGCATCAACAACGACCTGTCTGTTCCGATGGGCAGTGGACAGTTCTCTGGGAGCTGATGTTATGTTGGAATAGAAGAAGGTGCAGGAATTCTTTCTAAGGTTTGCTACAAGCTCAGGATTTCAGCTGCAGAAAACCAGTGAACAAGGCTGCTCTCAGGTCGTTAGTGCTGCTTATCTCTCCATCCGGGCAGCCCGCACCCAGAGCAGCCCATACCCACCAGGGCAGCCCGCACCCAGGGCAGCCGGCGCCCAGCCAGCAATGGAACCTCCTGAGTAAGGGCGGCCTTGCTCTCCCAGCTCTGGAGCGCAGCTCCTTGGAGGTTATTACCCTCCCCTCGGTTTATGAAAAGCGGGAGGCTGGATCCCCTGATTTCTGTGGTCCCTCAATGTCTAGCTCCTTTTTTTTATCTGTTACATCTCATCTCTTCCTGCGGAGAAGTCTAGGGAGAGGGAAATATGGGCGTCCAAGCAGTTGGAGCAAGCAGACATCCTGATCTTCCCAGACAGTCTGTTTATGCTCGCTGCCCCGGCGTCACTATTAACAATGTCCTCTTTCGCTGCTGAGGTGATAAATTATATGCTCACTCGGTCACTGGGGCCTAGTAATGGTCCTAAAGTCACCTCGGGAGCCAGGCCGTGGCCAGTCCCTCACACAGCCATCTGCTTTCTGGACTGGTGGCCAGCGTGGTGGGTAGTTTCTCAGGCTGTGGAGCTGGGTGTCCTGCGTGTCCAGGCGCCACCTTGGTCCACTCTGTCCGAACCAGAAGCTTCTGTCCCCTCAGGGCCTTAGTTGGACACGCTCTGCTGTTACTTAGCTCACCTGGAAGACCCCTGATGACCCTCTCTTCCCCCAAACACACATCCTCCCAACTCCTGGCACTGAGGATGGGTCGTTTGCAGTTTCAAGGCCCCCAGCTTCCCACCACCCTCCAGCGGGGGCCCGAGTATACAGCCCACACTATTACTAGGTGGCAGCATCAGAAACTAGCACAGCAGTCCCCGGCGGCCCTTTGATCCCTGAGCGGAGGAGAGAATGGCCGGAAGGGACAGCCCAGCCTGAGGTTACAGTCCAGCTCGCTTTCCTCCGCTCCGGGGGACAGCAGGCCAGCAGGAAGGAGCTGAGCTATTCTTAGCCAAGGTGTGGGAGCCTGGCAGGAGCCACAGGCGCTGCCCCAAGGGTCAGAGACAGGAATTGGCCACCCACTCCGGCTGCTTCCCCTGTCTCCCTGGGCTGCCACTCACACAAGGAAATGAGCACCACACACCCCTCACCCAGCCGCAGCTCAGGGCTCAGACACCGACCACCCCTCCCATCCCTTCAGCGGCAGGCAGGGCACAGCCTCCCTCTCAGAGTCCAGTTTGTGGGTACAGTTAGGGCTGGGAGGCACCTTAGCAACCATCTCAGCTCCTTCATAGAACTCATTCTCCAGATGCCAGGACTGAGCCCCAGAGAGGGGCAGTGACTGGCGCAGGTCACCTGGACGTTCATGGTCAGGCTCAGAACTCTAAGCACTGCCACGTGGGGCTAAAGGTTGTAGGAGCCACAAGATTGGCCTCAGAGCACATGGGCTCCCTGTGACAACGTTTTCGTAAGTCCTCGGTAAAATGAGAAAAATTAGAAGTTCACCAATTTGCTTTTGTGGAAAGGACTTTATTTTGAGTTTCTGCTCTTCTTCCCCTGAGGTAGTAAAGACGACCTGGTTTTTATTAAGTGACTCTAATGGAATGTGATAACCCTATGTAAGTCGCTAACATTAAAACACTTTCTTTTACTGATGTGTGGAAAAAAAAAATGGAACCAATAGCGTGGAGAATACTCCAAAGGAAATAAAGACAAGGTTCATTCAGTCATTCGGTAACTATGCGTGTCTGTCATCACGGGGCACAGAATACACATGACTTCTGTGGTATTGCTCACAATCACATGGGAATGACAAGTAACAAACAAGTAAACATATGACTGTGAAATGTGAGTGACCCCGTGAGTGAGCTTTTACGGGGGGGAGGGAGGGCTGTGAGACAGGGGACTGGTGTGGGGACTTATTTTTTTAAAATATATTTTTATTGAATTCAGAGAGGAAGGGAGAAGGAGAGAGAGACAGAAACATTCATGATAAGAGAGAATCATTGATTGGCTGCCTCCTGCATGCTCCCTACTGGGGATTGAGACCAAAACCCTGGCATGTGCCCTTGACTGGAATCGAACCTGGGACCCTTTAGTCTGCAGGCCGATGCTCTATCCACTGAGCCAAACCAGCTAGGGCCGGGGACTTACTTTTAATCAGGGGTCAGGGAAGACCACAGGATGAGGATGCTAGTTTACAGAAAGTGAACAGGGAAGAGGAGGAGTCATGCGAAGGGACAGCTTGGTAAAGAGCTGAGATTGGCAAAGATTTGGGCAAATCTGCAGAACTGAAAACCGCCAGCCTCGTAGAAAGCCTGGGTAAGGATGTGAGTCTAGAAGAGGAAGCTGAGAGTCAAGCTGGAGTCCAGTGCCTTCAGGTCTTATTGGCCATGGTGAAGAGTTTGGATTTTATTTTAGAGCAAAGAGAAGTCATTAAAGGGTTTTCAGCAAGGGAATGAAATGGCCCAGTTTTACTTTTGAACACATCATCATCTCTGCCTGCTGCGTGAAGAATGAAAAAGAGAAACTCAATATTA
>NW_005871193.1:3336098-3337617 GCF_000147115.1 Myotis lucifugus | reverse complement strand
TATTTGTAGCAAATTAAGACAAATTTTTCACAAACTAGTAATGATATGGATGAAAAAGGGAACAGATTAGAGAAAGTATAAATAAATGAAATCAAAGGAATTTTATCAACAACAATTTTATAAACAGATCACTTTCTAGGAAAATAACAAAATTTACTCAAGAGGGAATTTTTAAAAACTGAGATATCTTAGCCTTAGTAGGTTTGACTCAGTGGATACAGCATCAGCCCTCAGACTGAAGGGTTCAGGGTTCGATCCCAGTCAAGGGCATGTACCTTGGTTGCAGACGCTATCTAACCCTGGCCGTGGTCGGGGTGTGTGCAGGAGCAACCAATCAATGTATCTCTCTCACATTGCTATTTCTCTCTCTCTCTGTGTCTCCCTCCCTCCCATCTACTCTCTCTAAAAATCAATCAGAAAATATCGTTGGGTGAGGATTAAAAAAACACACACACAAAAAAAAACTTTAAGGAAGTAACCATCTCAATCTTATAAAAACTCTTCTTAAGAATAGAAACAAAAAGGAAATACTCTCCAAGTCATTTTACAAAAACTTTATAACCCAATAACCAAATCAGGCAATGGCACAATGATGAAGGAAAAAATACAGACCCATTTCTTTTATGAATATAAAAGCAATGATCATAGGTAGATGATTGTATTAGCAAATTAAATTCTACAGTATATAACAATGATAATAAATCATGACGGAGTTGGGTTTAATGCAAAGTTGATTTAATGTTAGCAAAACTATAAATGCAATTCACCACACTACCATATTAAAAGAGAAAAGCTGTATGTCATTTCAACAGATATAAAAAAGACCTTTAAAATCATGTTTATTACTAAAGAAAGAAATATTTCAGTAAATTAGGAGTAGAGGTGAATTTCTTTAGGATGATAAAAAGCACATATAAAAATTAAGCAAATGTAGTCCTAAGTAAACAAACATTAGAATATTAACTTTTAAAATCTGGAATGCGGCAAGGACATATAGGGTCATCACATTTTTATCCTTGTAGTGGATGTTCTTGCCAGTACATTAATTTAAAAAAAAATTCAGAGGGAGAAGGATTGGAAAGAAAAACTAAAATTATCCCTATTTGCAGTTGCTATGATCATTTTCATAGAAAACCCCAAAGAATCTACAAATACTTAAAAATAATAGACTTTAACAAGATAGCTCAATAAGATTAAATAAATCAATAAACTGCATTTTCATACACCCGCAACAAAAATCATTATAAAGAAGGTATTATTTACAATAGCATTAGAGGACATCAATTTCCTAGAAATGAAGCTAACAAAAAATGAATTAAAACCACTACAGGGAAAATCATAAGACCCCAATAGTGGAGACCTATGCTAAGTTGACTGACAGAAAGAGCCAGTTATCTCCAAATTAATCTACAGAGGAAATTTTATCGAAATCTAAAAGGATATTTTGGGGAAGAACCTGATAAGCAGATTCTAACACGTGGATGAGTAGAGCCAAGAATAGCCAAGCCACTTTCCTGAA
>NW_005871193.1:3332630-3333718 GCF_000147115.1 Myotis lucifugus | reverse complement strand
TTTAGGGTCATGGTCTCTACTAATTGGTCGGTGCTAGGGTAGGGGGTCATTGGTCATTGCATCTGGTCCTGATGTCAGCCATTGGCATCACTTTGTCTGATTTTGCTGCTTTTCTGGGCCTGGAGCTGAAACACAACTGAGGACTAGATGTTATCTCTAGTTTGACCAAAATTCTGTCTCTGTGGTCAACAGAATCAAGGCTTTGTTCCTCAGATTACTTGATGCTGATCAGAACCTCATTGTCCTGAGGGCTTAATGCTTAAGGGAGTGGCTGTGCAAGGTTGACGGAGGCAGGTGAGTGAGGGTGCTGGATAAGGTCAGTTTGAATCAGCCCTCTGTCTCAGTTTCCCCATTCCACTGGCCAAGGGATTTGCCTGGCTTCTTACTATCCTGACTCAGTTGCTGGTAGGTTGTATGTGCTTAGAGTGAGGAGTCTCAGGCACCCTAGAAAATGGACAGAGTAGCCAGCAATCACCCAGTGTCATCGTTCTGGTGTCACCCATAGCCTTGCAGGCCAGCGAAGAACAGCTCTAGTTCTTAGAGGAAGGGATTTGTCAGTCTCCCATCCCCCACTGCTATTTTCCCTCCCTGAAGTCTGCTCTCCACTTCATACCTAGCATGTCTTCTTTCTGGGCCAGGGCTTCTGAAACGCCCGTGTGCATAGGAATCACAGAGTGTGCCTATTAAAAGTGCAAATTCTGGAAGGTCCCCTTGGTTCTGTGCCTGCCATGCTCCGAGAAGTTCCGCTCAGTAGGATCATTCTCTCTGCCCTTTGCTCCCAAAGCTAGTTCAGAAATTCGGGAGCTAGAGACAAGTTCGTTCCTACTTCCCTTGGTCCAGCCAGGGAGACAAACGGCATTTGAAGTAAGCATAAGAAATGACTGAGAATGAAGGAAGAGCCAAGTGGGCCGAACTGGTTTTCATTGTGAAGCAGGCCCAGCTCCTGGAGCTGAGGGGTGTGTGTGTGTGTGTGTGTGTGTGTGTTGGAGTGGGGGGGGGGGGCTAAATTGGGAGTTCTCCATTACAAGGGCCTGGATTTGAAAATGGATTTTGGAGCTCCTTTCGGGCCCTCCACTGCAGGCCCTTGA
>NW_005871193.1:3330470-3331283 GCF_000147115.1 Myotis lucifugus | reverse complement strand
AGTCCTTTGTCTTCGTGATGATGGTGACAGGATCTAACCATGTGGGAAAACATGGTAGGGCTGGTCCCAGGAAGAAACCTTTAAATGAGCACAAATAGACAGATCTCGCAGGGGGAAAAAATGAAAAGAAAAAGAAAAATGGACAAGGATGGTTTGGACGGCTAAAATGCATAATGGCAGCCACTTATGTGTCCTTCTCACTCATTACGCTTCATTAACATGCAGCACAGTCTCCAGCCGCCTATCATTAAATGCGCCCACTTACACGTGGTAAGTTTTACCTGATTAGCAAAACGCTCACACTTGGAAACTCAGGTCCTCAAAGAAGATTCCTTCTGCAAGATTGTTCTCGGCTTAAAACTTTAAAATAAAGAAAAGCAAAAAGGAATAGAACACCAAAAAAGAAGAAAAAAGGAAATTTGCTCCTGCCCGGGCCACCGGCACGGCTGACACAAAGGGGTTAAAAGTTAAGTGGAAGTGAGCTTGAAGATGAGGCCTCTACATAAACTGGAACAAGGCATCTGGGGCCCCGCACAAACCTCCACCTTTTTTGGCCTCGAAGGCGGCAACCCCAGCCTCCCTCCCCACGTCCTCCGCCTCTGGGACCGCGCAGGGAAGCTCACGTTAGTGGCAGCCAAGGAGAGGGGCCGGCCTTGCCAGGACCAAAGAGGGAGGGGAAGGGAAAAGCAAGAATCGCCCACCCCGCTCCCGGGAGAGGGGCGGGCGTCCGAGCGAGCGAGCCGAGTCTCGGGCTCTGTGCATCTCCCGGGAGCCGCGCGGAAGATGCTGGGCCGCAGGGGCGCGCGCGCGGGG
>NW_005871193.1:3292605-3329929 GCF_000147115.1 Myotis lucifugus | reverse complement strand
ATCCTTGCATCGGATCGCAAAGTGAAGTTACAACTCGCTCTTCCGACACCCACACCCATTCCACTGCGGGGAAGGTGGTGGTGGATGGAGTTTGTTCTCCCCGCTGCCTCCCTCTCCCAACACAACTCCTCCCTCAGGCACCAGCTCAGGATTGTTAGGTTTGGGGATTTTCCTTCCCTGCCCGCCTCCTCCAACTTCTAAAACTAGTGGACAGGTCAGAAGACTAGTGGACGCTTCTCCTCGTCCATAATGCTCTGATTTCTTAAGTTCTTGCTCTCAATTTCCTTAAAAAACACACACACCAAAAACCCACACACAATAGGGCGCTCCGTAAATATTCCTTTCATTTGGGGATAGCATTCTCTATCTCATTTCATTGCACTTAGAAGGTTTTAAACATTGTAACTTGTTCTCCCTTTTGCTCAAGATTCGGCTCCCAGGGCTCCCAAATCCTTACTCTTCCCAAAGGCCAGCCAGCAGGGCCCCACAGAGTGGTCTGGGCCAGCCAGCAGGGCCCCACAGAGTGGTCTGGGCCAGCCAGCTGGGCCCCGGCTCTCAACCTCCTTTGTGGTCCCTTTCTGGGTCCACCCAGTTGGAGAGCGACTCATTCTGGGCTGGAGGAAGCTCTAAGTTAGGCTCTGGGTTGACCTGTTTGGCAGCCCCAGACTTGCCCTTTGGGGCAGGGAAAAAGCTGTCCCTGAGGTGTGCAAGCCCTAGCGAGGGGATCCCCCGGGGTGAGCTGATCAGAGGCTCTGATTCAGATCAGATGCTCCTCGGCTTTGACTCCACAGCTTGTGATGATGACCTGGTCCCGGGCCCACCCTTCGCTTATTTCCTCAGCTGGCCGGGCTCAGTCTCGCCTGCAGCAGTGGAGGTGGGGGGAGCAACTTAACCTCTTCAAAACCTCAGGTTGACCTGTGGAGCATTTCAGTCTCAGGGTGAGGGGATGGGGCATGCGTCCCGATCCTCAATCTGTCCAGATTGCGCGGGCCGGTTTGGCACCTCTGTGCCTTTCTTGAGAACTTTCTAGGGTGTGTTGTTGTTTTAAGACTCGGAGTCGTTTTCTGTCCTGGGGATATATTGTGGAGTCCATGAAATGAGTGACTGCACCTCAAAATGCTAACAGAGGGGCGTTGCAGAAATTCTGGGCTATTATTACTGTGACATTTAGAGCAGCAAGGGGTGCTGTGGCTTTCTCATCACCCGGACACAGAGCTTTGTTCTGAGAAGTTCTTTTTCCCGTCCGTGGAAGAAGTTGGCACGGGGATGGGCATAGCAGCCAACCTAAAGTAGACTTTCTTTGTTGGAAATGGAGTGGCTCTGGGTGGCGGTGAGAGGCATTGCCACACCAGCTGGGAAGAGGAACCTCATTTGTCAGACTCAGGGTTTCCCTCAAGCCCTCCGTGGCCAGTCCCACCCCTTCACATTCCTCTTCTTCCTTTGAGTCCTTCTGTGCCTGCAGACCCCACACCCATATCCTGTCTGGGGCCACATGTAAGAGGGGGGAGAAAAAAGAAAGAAAAGGGAAAAGAATTTTATCAGATATTTTCCAGAGGAGAGAGGACTCCACCCTTTGAGTCTCTGCCACATGGCGACTGAGGAGGAGCAGCCTGGGGACCTCTGACTAATTCAGTGGCCCCCTTCCTTGTAGGGCCAACCCTGCTGGCACAACCTATGCAAACGCAAGCCTTCTGGAGCATTCCTGCTTGACAGATAAAAACAGGCCACCAGGGCCTCCTTTTCTTATCCCTTTGGCTCCACCTCCTGGGAGCCTCATTCACTTATCCTCAACTCCTTCATTCTCTGACTCTTTGTCTTCAAAAGCTCAGGGCAAAGGTTGCCAAACTGCAGCTGATAAACTCCTGCCAGTCTTACAAAAACAAATAAAAAGGAGGAATAAATTCCACTCCTTATGGTCTCACGGCCTGATTTCCTTTAGACCCTGGGCAGGCAAGCCCGGGCTGACTTTCAGGGCTGGATGGTTACCCAGCTCCACCCTGAGGGTTCCTGGGCCTCCCTCTCTCATTGACTTTACTTGATCTAATGGCCCGAGTGTGGAGAACTGAAAATGTGAAGGTGTGGGAACAGAACAAAAACACCACCCTCCAGAAGAAAATGCTCAGAGTCTCTAGGGCAGAATTCCCATATTTTTCTGGGTTTTGACTTCTCTCATGAGAACATTTTCTTGCCTCCTCGCAAAGAAATAAAAGCACATTATCTATGACTTTTAGTCCCCAAAGCCCCCGACTTTGCTAAAGGGAAAGATGTGTGCATCTTGGGGGATGCATCCTGGGACCTACACGCCAGGGCCCACCTGGGAATGAGTCACTCCCCTTCAGGTGTAAATAAAGGAAAGGCCTTTTGGCTTAATTGGAAAGTCTGCTATTTGTTGATTGGGGAGAGTTGGGCGTGGACAGAGAACCTATCACTGACACCTACAGGGGAGCAGCATCTCTAGGTAGCCAGTTCCATTGTTCAAGAAAATTCCTTAAATAGTCTTTGGATGAGACAACCTAGACCCCCTGGACAAATTTAGAATGTGCCATTCTGCAAGAGGTTGACTCACGGAACATGATAGAAGAAAGTTGAACTTTGTATTTGATGAGCCTGAGACAAAAGGCTGAAGTACTCCAGAGTCCAAGCAGAGAGAGAGAGAGAGAGGAGGGGAGTGCCTGGAACAGTGGAGGGACAGTGGAGGGTGGAAAAGACCTGGCTAAGAGACCTTATGGTACGATGTGGATGTTTAGCACCATCGTGTCTAGAATTTCAGTTTTGTCATCATCTCTTTTAGGCTGTGCTATAATCTCGCCCCAGGCTCTCAGACCTTCAGTAAGCACAGGGTAGCCTATGTTAGCAGTCTTCCGAGGAGAATAGAGGAGTGGGTGCTTGGCCAACCCACTGTGAAGTAGTGCAGACCAAGAATTGCTGCGGCCTGAGGATGGGAAGGCACAGATCTTCCATCCAGGGGTCAGTGGCAACCAGGAAATGCAGGAAGAGGTGACTGGGAGAAATGTAGGCCCAGAGAAAGCTCAGGATATTGGGGTTCCACAGTAAGTGGATGGGGTCCAAGACACATCATTTAAATAGTAAAGGGAAGTCTCAGTATACGGGGCCACACTCAGGCCACAGACACTTGGTTTAAATTCAAACGTTAGCTCGGCCTCTGATGTATAGGAAGGGTCAGCCCAGCTCTTTGTTCTAATCCAGCGAGGCCCAAACTCCTGGAAACCATAACAAGGATGCTTCCTGAATGCTTCCAGGAAAGATGGGCGGCTCACCATCTTGCAGTTCATTCCATCTTTTAAAAACTAACCTCATTATTTTAAGTTTTTCTTTGTCTTGCAGTGAAATTAGCCTTCCTGCAACATCTAGTCATTCATTCCAATTCTATTTTTCTATTAATTCACAGAATCATTCTGATCTTTCTTCATGACAACCATTTTCGACCTTTCTAATCACCCCACTAGATTATAAACTCCTCGAGGACAAGGATGTATTTAAATTCTAATGACGCTCACCCCTAATAGTGGAAAGGAATCTTCTCTTATTTTGTGCTTCCCACAGCACTGCGCATGGTCTCTTGTATATCACTGGTGCTTATGAAAAATAAGAATGAATAAATAAGTGAAATGTACCTTGAAGAAAGTTATTTACTCTCCCTCCCAAATTCTTCTTTTCTACATCAGAGGTTATAGGAAAGGGCCAGATAGTAAATATTTTAGACTCTCAAGGCATGGTGCTCTCTGCTGCATATTGTATTTATTTTATTTTACAATACTTTAAACACATGAAAGCCATTTTTAGTTTACTGGCCACGGTATAAACAGCCCATGGGCGGGATTTGGTCCACCATCTGCAGTTGCCAACCACGGATTGAGATGAAATAACAGTAGGCCCTCAACCATAGGACTTGGTTTCTAGAACTCTCCTTATTCTGGTTAACTTCCCATGGACACTTCCTAAATTAATAAGCTTCCCCTTAAAATATAGTCTGAAATGAGACCCCTCTACCTAGCGGTGGTTGGTGTGACCGTACCTGACACAGTCTCCATTCAGTCCAAGTGTTTATTTTGAACTCAGGACTGTGCTAAGCGCTCTGAGTAAAACAAATGAGTAGAAGAGACAGTCCGGCACTTGAGAAATGTATAATGGAACTGAAGTGGCAAGACCTGTACTCAGGAAACAGCATACATGATTTGTGCTCCATAAGTGATGGAGATACATGTCCTAAGGTCTTGGAGAAGCAGAAGGAAAGGGGCCTACGCTGAAGATAACCACTATTTCTTGATGTTTACCAGATAGACTAACTGCTTTACACCCCTTTCCTCCTTTGTTCCACAAAACAACTAGGAAGTAGGGACTATTTTTATCCTCACTTCACAGGAGAGGTTTAAAGAGGGGAAGAGGCCGGAATGGTGTGGTTCAATGGTTGAGTATTGACCCAGGAACTAGGGAGTCACGGTTCGATTCCCAGTCAGGGCACATGCCTGGGTTGTGGGCTCAATCCCCATTGGGGGGCATGGAGGAGGCAGCCGATTTATGATTCTTTCTCATCCTTGATGTTTCTACCTTCCCCTCTCTCTTCCTCGCTCTGAAATCAATAAAAACATATTAAAAAAGAAAAACATAAAGAGGGCAAGAGGCTTCCCAAGGCCCCACTGCCGAGCCTGGCGCAGAAGCCTGCCTGCTTCCATCAGGGTTTGAGAGCGGAGCCTGAGCTCTTTGCTTCCAGGCTCTGCCGTCTTCTCGTCAGCTCAGGAGTGGGCTCCCAGAGGAGGCCCCCGTGCTCCTTCTTCCTAGGACTGCATCTCTAGGAGCTGAGACACCCAGGAACTCCTCCAAGAAACTCCTGGTGGGCTGGCTGCTAGAATTTGAAAGAATGGGCCGAATGGGGCTGACTGGCTAGGAGGTCAGAATACAATACCAGCAAAAGAAATAAAACTAAGCGTCTAAGAAAAGTAAGATCAGCACAGGAAAACCCAGTCTCCTAAGGTGTGGAAATTGAGTTATTTAGGTAGCCTTTCTGAATTGCTGAGGGTTTATAACCCCACACCTACCCCCCTTTAAAGAGTAACAATAGCTTCAATTTACTAGTTATAGGTAGAAATCTTATAAAAATGTATTTCAGACTCCTCTGCTTCCTTAAGTGAACCAAAAATTAGGACTTTAACCTTCATGCTTCAAATATATCATGAAAATAATTTGCTCAAGGTACAACTCAGTGACATTCTAATGCTGATGAAGGTGTACGTATTCATTTACTCCTCCCATAAGTGATTCCAGGCTAGTGTGTGGGTTTTGATACTCATGTCTGTTTTTCATTTATTTCTGTTTCTTCGCTTTTAGCTGCTGCTGCTCCTTATTTATTGTTTGTTTCCAAGGGTCTCTTTTTAATTTTTAGCTTTAGCTAATATATCAAATAAGCAATTTGAGAGTATTGTGTGTAAAACAAGAATAATTGCCTCTGAATAAGTGCCTGTAAGTTAAATGGGTGACTTTTACTACATCAATTTTGTGACATCTAACATGGCTTCTGAGAATCCTCATATTGCCAGCTCCCTGAGGCCTTGTCTTCTTCTCTCGCTCCATGTCGAGAGTTGAGATCACAAAGCATACCGCGGGTCTTCAGTGCAGGCCCCTTTCCTTCTGCTTCTCTAAGACCTTAGGACTTGCATCGCCATCACTTACAGAGGACAAATCATGTAAGCTGTTTCCTGAGTAGAGGTCTTGCCACGCTAGTTCCATTATAAATTTCTTGAGTGCCAGTTCATAAAGATGGACTGAGAAGTAAACAAGGGAAGATAGCGTTTCCTTCTATTTGAAGTTGTGCTCTCATACAGTCTGGTGGAGGCCTGTGCCTCCAGTCTAGAGTGGAGTGGATGGAGTGCAGGTCTTAAGCATCGCTTTTAAGAATCTGACTGGTAGGCTGCTGTCCCTCCGCGCAGAGTAAAGGAACAGAAGTTCAGACAAAGAAAGGTCAGAGTCAAAGGCTTAATGCCATGGGTGTGTGGGGGGAAGTAGGACTCAAAGAGGTCTGTGGCCCGTCTTGATTCTTATAAATGTCATTTCTTCAAGACCCCAGTCTCTTCAAGGGAACGAACTCTATAAAAGGGTCCCTAGAGACTGTGAAACCAAGAGACTCCCTCACTGATGGTTGCTGGATTGCAGCACCAGGCCAGGATCGTCTCCCATGGCCCTACACCAGCTTATGCGTCGCCTTTCTGTTCTCCATCTCTGTTCAGCTTCCCCAGTGTCTCTGAGGCTTCCCTGCTCACCCTAGACTCAGAGACATGAATGTGAGGTTGGGGTCCCATTGCCATTTGCAGATGGATCCTCAGTGCTTGGCTGAGGGGTGGGTGGGAGGAGGCTGGCAGCCGGGAGCCCGACCCTAGTGGATTGGTAGCTGGCCTGGGCCTAGGGTTGCTTCACTCATCTGGCACAGGCACCTCTGTCCTCAGAACTAGCAGCAGGTCTCTGGACACATCTGGAAAAGTTCAAAACTGTTTGTCTGGGTGAAGGAGGCCCTGGGGGAGGGGGTTCAAAAGCATGACATCACCTCAGCCAGGCCCAGCTTCCTTCGGGAAGAGAAGAGGGCTGGGCCGGGCTGGGCCAGATGGGATTCCCAGGAATGGATGTATTGGAGGGGAAGAAGAGGAAAGGGTGGGCAGGAAGAGTGACGTCAAGGGGGATTCCAGCGGGGCCTTGCAATGTACCTGGAGAGGATGGCTTCGGTTCTTATCACCTGCCCGCTACAGTGAATCCAACCCTTAGGGGCAGATTGCTGAGAGGGTCCTACTGAAGGACAGAAGAAGACGGAATCTGCTCCCCCGTCTATTTCATTTTGTTAAACTCACTCCCTACCTAAGCCAGACAGGAGCCCCCACTTTTCTTTCCAGAGAATGGAGGATGCCTGCTGGTCCTGGGAAGTTGGGCCCCTGAGTCAGCTAAACCTCCACGGCCCCATTGCTCCTCGCCGCGCATGAACTATGCCTTTCTTCTCTGCCCAAACCCTGGCGATGCGGGTTCTCATCTCTGAAACGGAGAGAGCGGTATTACTCTGTCCTCCTGCTCACCTGCCACCTAGTATTAAGATGACTGTTGTCCTTGCCCTTAATAGCAGTCTTCTTGCGGCAGGTTGGGGAGGGAGGCAGATATGGGGCAAGAGACTTGTCGCCATCTCTAGGGACACATTCTTGGCCCCAGGTTAATTGCCTTAAAACTGAAGACGAACTTCCCTCCTGTTGCTGAGGGAAGGGAAAGGTGTCATTCGACGTTGCTTTTTTCTGGAAACCTCGGAAAAAGGCGCACCTGGCTCTCAATCGGGAACGTTTAGAGACAAGCTTTGGGGACCCCCAGGAGCCTCTCCTTGAGGATGTACTGCTGGGTGTGAGCCCTGGATCTCCAGTCCACCGCGGACATGTACAGGGTCCAAGCCAGGAGTACAGTGGAGGCCCACACACTACATGTCTAAATTCGTCAAAGTTATAAACCAAGCCAACTGACTGATAAATAAAATATCGTCTGTTCTCCATCTGGGGAAACATACCTTCATGGCCACCCGAAAGGCCAGGTTGGAATGAGACTCTCACAGTCCTGGAACTCAGTCCCACAATGTGGCTGAGCAAGAAGAGGTGGCCCTTGGTCCTAGCCCACCCCTCTTTTCTCTTCTTAACCATGACACTGGCCCGCACCATAAGGGATCTTCCATGCATGCAAGGGTCCCTCCACCCGCACGCTTATGTTCTAAGCCTTCGCCCTGCAAAGAGCCACCCCTCGGCCGCCTCTGGGCCTGGCGGGCGCACACTCTGGTGCTGCAGCTCACCCCCCGAAGGATGGGCTGGGAGAAAAGGCCCGTGCGGGTCCTCCAGTGAGTAACACGTTCTAGGACTTCTGGCCCCCAATGCAGATTCTGGAAGGGAGGCTCCGTCTCTGTGGGCACCGTGGTTGGAGGGCAGCGCAGGGTGGGAGGAGGGGCAGAGTGTGGGCTCTAAAGCTCAGGGTCCAGGCAGGAAGCGGCTCCTCCCTGGGTCTAAAGATGGCACTGCTGGCTGGGAACTAGGAAACATGGAAGGGCAAGCACCCTCGTGAGGATCTTCAGAGAATAACTAGATCCAGGAACATTATACCAGGGGTCCTCAAACTACAGCCCGCGGGCCACATGCAAATACAAATATGGTATTTGTTCCCGTTTTGTTTTTTTACTTCAAAATAAGATATGTGCAGTGTGCATAGGCATTTGTTCATAGTTTTTTTTTTTAAACTATAGTCCAGCCCTCCAGCTGTCTGAGGGACAGTGAACTGGCCCCCTGTTTAAAAAGTTTGAGGACCCCTGCATTATACTGTAGCAAGTTAACATTCATCTCACTGATTCTCCCAAGAACCCATGTAAGGAAAGAACCCTCACTTCAGAGATTTGTAAACTGAGACGCGCGCACACACACATGAAATTGCAGAGTTTCTGGCAGAGCCAAAACTAAACTCTCCTTCTGCATCTGATGAGAAATCAGGCCTGATGTTCTCCAGTTCATCAGCTAGATTTCTAGGGCAGAGCTTCCTGAAGGAAACCTTAGGGTTGCTGGCTGCAGTTCTTCAACCAAAGGAAAGCAGAATCTGTTTAAAGGCCATGAGGGAAAGAATGTGGGGAGTTTGGGATGGGAAAGTCTGGGGAGAAGAGAAGAAATGTAAAGGGACTGCATAGAGGATGGTATGAACGTAGTGATTGTTCCAAGAATTAATATGGTGGTGGATGGACAGTGAGAAAAAGAGAGGATACGTTAAGAAAGGAATAGAGATATATCCTCCTCCACATTTTAGATCTCTATAATATTTGTTCAGGTATACTTTGATATTTTAATATTTTACTTAACATGTTATGAACATAGCCTCACATACTCATATTGCTATAGTTTTCCCATATCTCTTTATGTATAATGATTATGGTATCTTCGATACGTATGACATTTATCCTATTGTAATTCATTTTAGTTGCTTGCAACTTTTCCCTCCTGTAGATAATCCTCCTATAGATAATACTCTACAAGCCACTGGGTGCATACAAGCTTTTCCTTCCCTATTTCCTTAGGAAAAATCTAGTCGTGGGAAATTAGTTTCCTGCCCAGGAGGATGTTCTTGTTGCTATCGCCTTGCCATGGGTGGCAGGAGATGTTCTAATGCTTCACGAATTCGCATGTCATCCTGCGCAGGGCCCATGCTAATCTTCTTGGTATCATTCCAATTTGAGTACATGTGCTGCTGAAGCGAGCACAGAATATTCTGGATGGAAATTGAATCACACCCTGGCCAGTTCTCTCAGTGGTTAGAGCATTAGTTGAAGGACCAAAGGGTTGCTGATTTGATCCCCGGGTTGGGGCATGTGTGGGAGGCAACCAATCAATGTGTCTCTGTCGCATCGATGTTTCTCTCTCACTCTCTGTCCTACTCCCTCCCCTTTCTCTCCCCCCACCCCCAACTCTCTCTAAAAATCAATGAGAAAAATATCCTTGAGTGAGGATTAACAAAAAAAGTATATGTAGAAGAAGAAGGAGGAGGAGGAGGAGGAGAGGGGGAGAAGGGGGAGACGAAGGAGAAATAGAAATTAAATCAGATGATATCATGAGGCTCCAAGACAATTTAGGTTCTGACTTTTCCTCCTTGTTTCCCTATAGCCTCTGCATTCACAAATACAGATAACTTGACTACTGTTGCCACAGAGCCATCTACTACAGGAATGTTTTCAGCTGTTCCTACAAATGCATCCAACCAGGAACCCATAACACAAAGGACTCATGAAAGTACCACCCTCTACCCTGTCTCTCAGAACAGCAGTGGGACCACAGCAGCCATCTCAGGTAAAAAGTGTCTGTCTTGGGTCCCAGAGGGATGCTGCTGGTGCTTGGGTAAAGCATTAGGACATTTGCAGACCGCCCTTCCTGCCCCTGCTGACCCCCATAGAGGGAAATACAAGCTCCTATAATAATGGCTTGGGCATCTTGTTTAGGGTACCCTGAAGTAAGTTCTAGATCATTCTTCCTCCAGTGACAGCGTCCTCAGGCCAATGCCTTGGCAGCTGATCCTGATCAGTCATGCTCCTCGTACCTCTGCTCTCATGCTGAGTTGGGTTTAGTGATGAAACAGGACTAGATGAGAACTCCTTAGAGATCTCTGACCTCTCCTGACTGAAGGAAGGTGTGTACGGCTTCAAATTGGGGGTCTTTGACTTCACTGGAGTGGACCAGCATCCAGTTAAGTTTCAGAATCCTGAGGGAATTCTAATACACCTAGATTACAGCTATGGTTCCAACAGCTGGCTTGAAATGAGTTCAGTAAAGGTTAGGCCATAAAGTAACTCTTAAATCCCCAAATTCCCTCTTCTGGGTTGAAGACCATGCCAATGTCATTATCTATAAGGTCTTCACTCATGACAATGAACTGAAATGTGTGTGTGTGTGTGTGTGTGTGTGTGTGTGTGTGTGTTTATGTTTATGCAAATGTGCTCAAATGCACACTTGTGTTTGGGTCTTTTCCAGAGTCTACAGTCAACTTTACTTCTACCTCTGGGATCACCCCAGTTCCTGGAACCGTGAACTCTTCTGCCCAGACACAGACCTCTTTAGCCACCATAGTGTCTTCCACCCTAACCAACTTTTCAACTTCAGAGATGACCTTGGAGCCCAGCATGTCACCTGGAAATATTTCAGACCCAACATTCAATAGCACCACTCCTGTGGCATTTACCATTGAACCCAATACCTCTTTTTCTTCTACCCCAAGTACCATCAAGGTGTGTGAATTAGGCCAAAAATGGCAGATTTCCCCCTCATTTCATATATATATGCAAGCTCTATACTCCCCTTAACAACTTCTCATCCCAATCAGTAAGATTTGGGTCATTAAGAATTAGCATGGGCCCTGGCCAGTGTTGCTTAGTGGTTGAGTCCCATGCACTGAAAGGGTGACAGTTCAATTTCCAGTTGGGGCACATACCCAGGTTGTGGGTTCGATCCCTGATCAGGGTGTGTATGGGAGGCAACCGATGTTTCTCACATCGATGTTTCTCTCTCTCTCTCTTTCCCACCCTCCTTCCCTCTACTTTAAAATCAATAAAAAGAATTAACATGGAAAATACGCAGCCTAAATATTGCTGGAAGGGGTAGAAAGAGGGAGAGGGGTGGAGTCAGGTGGCAAGGCTGATCTGTGCCATGGGAATTGCATTTCTAAGGAGTAGAGATTAAAGGGGATTCTCTGCGATCCATCCAATCCTCGCTGTTTTTTTCTAGTACCTCTTGGCCTGGTCTTTGATTAGGGCCCCATTCTCCTGTGTACACATTCAGAAACCATCTTTCATGTAATGGGGCTGTTTTTCCCAACATGCTTAGGGCAAATACCATTTCCTCTGTGTGAGAGGGTTTGGCGGAAATGCCAGGCATAGAGAGGCAGTGAGGAATGGAACAACCAGGGATGGTGAGATCACCGGCCCTTCTCAGCCCTGGGACTAGTGACTGGCAACAGCTCTCAGCACGGAGGGTAGAAAATATGAGGCCGGGGCACCTGGGAGCGGGTGCTGCGGGGCCTGCCTGGCTTCTTTTTCAAAGGAGCTAGAAAAGGAAGCTGGACAGTCCTCGGGGCCAGGAGGAAACTGAGCCTCGCCAGGATCTGCCCGGCCCCCCATTATCTGTTTGCCTATACAAGGGCAGGCAAAAGTAGGTTTACACCTGTGAGGACGCAAAACATATAATTTATTCTTGTATTATGATTCATTGTATTATTTTTGATATGACAACTGTAAACCTATTTTTGCCCACCCTCTATGGCCTGACGGCGAGTAAATCATTCACTGGAGGAAAAACAGCCCGCCCTGCCCTCTCCTATCTCTGCACAGTGCGTGCCAGTGTTTACCAAGTTTGCAAATAGCTGGTATCTGCTGGGACCGGCGGTGAGATGGAGGAGGAGAGTAAGGCTGTCATAAAGCTCTAGTCCTCTAACAAATTTTTATGTATTTATTTTATTTTATTTATTAAATTGATTGGGGAGACATTGGTCAACATAAACATACAGGTTTCAGGTGTGGGTTTCTATGTTATAAGATCTGTATATTGCACCATGTGCCCACCACCCAAAGTCAAATATTCTCCCGTCACCTTATATTAGGACCCTCTTTTCCCCCCGCCCCCACCTCTCCCCTTCCCTAACGACTTTTTAAAATTCTTTTCTCTGAAAGTCTCTTAAGAGTGTACTTCACAGAAATCGAACTGGAAAAGCAGTGGGGAAGAAATGAGAGGCAAAGATGCTGGCTTATTTACTTTGTTTTAATACAGGGAGAAATCAGATGTTTCGGAGTCAAAGAAGTGAAATTGACCCTAGCTATCTGCCTGCAGCTAAATGAGACCTCCACCTGTGTAAGTCAAATCCCCACCCCCATGCCTTGCCTTCCCTCTCCTCTCCTCCCACAATTCCTTCTCAACCCCCTTAAACCATTTGTACTAGATGGACTGTGGTGGGGTCTTAGCAAGGTCAGGCTACTTCCAAAATGAGCTTTGCGTTTAGGGAGTAAGAGGCCCCATCTGGTGGACAAAGAAGACAAAGATGATTCTATTGAAATGTAGTTTTTACCTCCTCTGCTATAGTCTCTATAGTACATTTAATATATATAGTCAGATTTAAGTTTGATTTTATATTAAGAAAGTCCTTCATGAAATATAAAATAGTCACCTAAAATATTAACTTCTTTATTATATTTATTTACATATAATTTTAGTCCATATAGAATTTCTTTTTCTGTAATGCTGTGTTTTTCATATAACCATTTCCCAAACATTATTTCTTTCTTTGTTGATCAGAATGCCTCTTTTAGCTTATATTAAATTTTTATATGTCACAGGGCATATTTTGACAGATATTTTATTTGTTCAGTTTATCTTTTTTTTTTTTTGCCTGTTATAACATTTTTTTAATTATTATACTTTTACATTACAGGACTTCTAATATTTAGCCAGGCAGGTCCTTGCTCTATGAAAAATGAAAAGTACTTTTTATTCTTTTAGAAAAAAATTTAGGAACATCTTGTCAAGATTTTTTTAAATTAAAATTTTAATTGAAACTAAAATTCATATTTTTTTCTGTTCTTCTCTTATACTATTCAGCATCTTGGCTTTTTTAGTTTTTTAATTTTTTTCTATAGGTTTTATAGATTTCTTAAATTTATCTATAATATAGACTTATTATGTATTACAATTAGTTATTGTTGGGATATTAGAGTTAACTGAGTTTGTAATATTTATCTTGAGGTTAGCCATTTTGGTTAACTTGCTTATTAATTCCAGGAGCTTTTTAGTTTATTCTTTTCTGTTTTTAAGGTAAGTTATTATGTGACCTTCCACAATCTGTTGTTTTTCTCCTCATTTTTAGTAGTTATGCCTCTTGTTTGAGTTTCATGTCTTAGTGCATTGGTAAGAATGTACAGCGTGGTGTTCATTTTTAATGATATAGTAGACCTCCTTACTTTGTTTCAATAAACCTAGTTTCCTGACAGTAACAAGGTTCTGGGTGAAGGATGGGATGACAGGAAGAGTAGTATTTACTTACAAAAAAAAAACACCCACAAAAAAAGTTTCCTTATAAGTTAAGAATTCATTTAAAGGAATCATACATGTGATGTGAGGCATACACCGACCCGGAAAGGGCTAGGAATTGTGCTGTAGAGCGCATGAAATTACTTATTTTGTCTGTTCTAACTACTGACATCTACCTGTGATTATTAGGTGGGTAGTTCTGACTCACAGAACTTTTAAAATTATACCTTAGAGAATTAACTTAGGACGTTTAAAAACAAAATAAATTGTGAAGACGTAAGTTCACACAATGGAATAACTAAGTGCAATTTGCAAAAGAGCTAACTTAGACACGAATATAAAATGCTCTGTGTGTTCCTGATGCTGACTTCCAACTCTACTCATTAAAAAAAAATGCCAAATCCTTTGCTAATTCTAGCTCAGGAAAATAATCATCCCCCCCGCCCCCTCTTTTTCCCTGTCATCTTGGTTGAATGCTTATTTTCCTGTGCATCACGGGTCTGTGCCAGAATGCTCATTCTTTGTACCAACAATTTAGAGCTGATTGCATAACCTTCTACATGTCTGTCCATTTCTCTTCAAAGTTCACGTTTAACGAGGATCATCATATAAAACAAGTGCCAGGAACTTCCTGCTACTCCAGGAATAATTCCTCTTACGTTGCTATGACCTCTTTCACCCTGTGGTCTTGACTGTCTAGTCTATGTTGTGGCACAGCTGAGAAGATCTGCGCTCTCCTCTGAGATGTGGGGAGGGTCCATGAGTATCAAGGTGGAAAGAGAGCAGCTCCCCCAGTATTCTAAAGAAGGCTCTGCTCTGCTTGCAGTGAATCAACTCTACAGTAGCAACAGTGGAGTGCTATCGTTTCCCTGGTGGGTCTGCCACTATCGATCCCCCTTCCTTCCTGAGGTCCCCTCTTCCCCAGACCCTAAGCAGCAATGCCTCCTACGATTCCCCAAGGTCGTTTTCCTCAGCCAGCCATCCTTGTTCTGAATGTTTAGCCACAGCTCCTCTTGTGCCCCAGATTCCTTTTCCTTGAGTCCTACATGATGGATCATCAGTCGGTTCCCAATGCTGATGGTGCGGTGTTAACTTTCCTTAGGTTGCTTTGTACTTTTGGTGTCAGAAGGCCTTATGGTACTGGTTCTAACCATGGGAAACTTAGGTCCTACTCACAGCCTAATGAGAAGCATGAGAGTTTGGATTCCCCTAACAACATGTCCTTGAATACGTAGGTAACGTTGGCATGCTCCTGCATCTGTATTCCCGAGAGAAATGCACAAGCATTGTTCTCAGCCATTCAGATTCTTGTTCTGTGCCAGTACCTACTGAGTATCCGGCGTGTTAGCTCTCGCTGTGTGGATTCTTTCGCTTCATTCTTCCACACATGCATTCTGTAGACATTTGTATTCCAACCACCCTTCTTTCACTCCCCATCCTTCACCTCTAGGCACACATCACCTGTATGATCCAGGGAGAGGAAGGCGAGCCCACACTCTTCTCAAGCACCTGGTACCACAGCTCAGAACCCTCATTAGCAGAACGTGTCACTCCAAGTCTGACTTTCATTTTCTCTGCTGCAACCTCAGGTTAATTAAGTTTTTGTGGTTGTGGCTTCTCAAATTGTTTCCAAAATGTGAGGTTACTTTATTCTCTTATGCCACACCCATTTTTTTCCAGGAGAATCCACCAAAAAATATTGTAATGGCAGTAAAATACACATGACATAACCATATTTATGTGTACAGTTCAGCAGTGTTAAGTAGAGTCACCTTGTTGGGAAGCCAATCTTCAGAACTCTTTTCATCTTCCAGAATTAAAACTCCACACCCATTAAACAATGTCCCATGCTCCCCTCCTCCCAGCCTCTGGCAACCACTATTCTACTTTCTATTGCTCTGAATCTGATTACTCTAGGTATGTCATATGAGTGGAATTATACAGTATTTATCTTTTTATGATTGGCTTATATCACAGCATAATGCCCTCAAGTTTCATCCATACTGGAGCCCATGTCAGAATTTCCTTACTTTTTAAGACTGGATATCTTTTCCCATTGCATGTATATACTACATTTTGTTTATCCATTCATCCACTGATGGACACTTGGGTTGCTTTCATATTTTGGCTATTGTGAATAATGCTGCTATGAGCATGGGTATACAGATATCTCTTCAATGCCCTTATTGCATTTCTTTTGGTTATATAACCAGAAGTGAAATGGTGGATCATATGGTAATTCTATTTTTAAATAACAGCTACACCATCTTACATCCCCATCAACAGGTCAAAAGGGTTCCAATTTCTCCACATCATTGCCAACACATGTCATTTCCTGGTTTGGTTTGGTTTGGTTTGGTTTGGTTTTATAGTAGCCATACTAATGGGCATGGCTACTATCTCATTGTGGTTTGGGCTGGCATTTCTTAACAATCAATGACATTGATCATCTTTTAATGTGTTTATTGGCCATTTGTACATCTTATTGGAGAAATCTCTATTTAAGTCCCTTACCTGCCAATTTGGTTTTTAGAACGACCTTTCTTTAGAATCAGATCTGTTTGTATGAGGTTTTATTTACTCAGCTAGCTCACCTCACCCTTGTTCTGTCCCATTGACTTCATCGGAGGCAGATTGCACATCATATCCCCAGCCCACGCCTTTCTTGCCCTATGTCCAAACACGAAAGGTCAGTTTCCATGCAGAAAAACAGCTTACAGATGGAGGCCTAATGAAGACAGTGTGTTTCTTGGAAAGAGCCTGGAATCTGGAGACAGCCTAACTTCGTGCCCTTGGTCAGCTGTGCACTTGTGTGACTTGTAGCAGGTCCTTTAATTAGTCCAGAACCCATATGGACATAGAGGTTTTGCCTGCATTTTCAAGCTCACACCAAAGTAGATAAAACTATTGAGAGAGAGAGAGAGAGAGCGAGCTCACTGGGAAATATCTTAAAGGTCATTAAGAAAAATTCGTGTCCTTCTCTCCCTACTGTAATGCTTAGCATGCTTCCTTAACAAGTTAAGAGTCCTTGCAAAGTTTGAGGGTGTTACTCTAGAAAGGTTGGGTGGTTTTATGATTGTGGTTATTAATTTTGCAAGCAGATGTAGTCGAGGGTTCACAAATTGGATTCTCATGAGCGATATGGTGAGGCGGTGGCCTCCTCCTGCCCCCTCTCCCATGATGTCTGCCCACAGCCTCTCTTGGGGAAGGATGTTTATTTCAAGCATCCGGAGAAGCATTGTGCTTTGTTCAGGATCCACCTGCTCGTCTCCAGGCTCAAACACAATTCACTGATGCCGAGTGGGAGGCTGGCCGCCGTTATTCCCTTGAATTTAGTCCAAGAAACCAAGCAAGGGGCGGAGGGACTGTGTGAAGGCCAAACCAGTTGGGATGCTAGGTTGAACAACAATGCACTTTTTGTTTATTTGGTGCTATGCTTAGTTCAGTCTGGGTTCCACGTTATGTAACATACACCTGCTCCCACACTAAGGAGTCTTACAGTCTGGTCAGAGAGAAATGACAAAAACAATAAGGCAGAATATGATTAAACATCAAAATGTGGATTCTAGATGGCAGAGTACATAAGGTATTGCTATTATTAATAGTAATAGTAATGGCTGCCATTTTTCCAGTGCCCCTGGGGGTTTCAAAAGCCTGCTAGGCACCCTTCATACAACACCTCCTTACTCACCTCAACAACTCAGACTTCAGCTAAGGACCCTGACACTCGGGCAAACTGCATGACATGAAAGAATCTAGTCACTAGCAGAGCAAACGTTGATGCGCATTCTGATGGGAGGTAGGACCGGCTTCAGGGAGGAAGTGGGATTTGGAGGGATGGAGGATCCAAGGGAGAAGATCATGTTCTTCATTCTCCTGCAACTAGGCTTGTGCCAGTCACAGGCTCTCATGCCCCTGAGCTTCCTCATGGGGGTGCCCCCAGTCAAAGGCCTCTGCCCACTGGCTCCTCCTCTGCACTTTCTGCCTATTCTTCAAGGCCTACATTGAGACGCTCTGGTAGCCCCACGCCAGATGTATGCTCACCCTCCTCTGAACGCCCATAGCATCTTAATTGTACCTTTCTTTGGTAAACTAGGACTGTGACCTCTTGGTCTCTTTTTGCTTCCGTTTCTTCATCTAGACAATGAGGAGAGTGACCTCTTGGTCTCTTTTTGCTTCCGTTTCTTCATCTAGACAATGAGGAGAATGACAGTACCCTTTCATGGAGTGATGTCAACTAATGAATCAATATGTGTAAAACACTTGAAGCAGTGCCTGGGACATAGTCAACTTCATTTATGTTCATTGCCATGCACACAAACCCGGAGCTTGGACATGTAGAATTCATGCTACTCTCCCCCCGCCCACGCACATACACACCACGTGACACACGCACCACGTAACACACGCACCACGTGACACAGGTTTTCACACAACATCGTCTATTCAGGGCTTGATAAATGCCAGGATCTGATTGAGGTGCAGCTTCTTGGACTCAGCTGCTTGAAGATGGTGCCGCCTCGCTTGACTTGTCTTAATTGTGCAAGAGCCTGTCCCTCTGCCCCTCGCAGGAAGGAGACATATTCCAACCAGAGACACATCAGAAGCCCAGCCATCCAGCAGCACTTCCCTGCTTTTCATTCCGAGGGCCTGGTGCTAGGGAGGGTGTAGTGCTCAGGGAAGCCAGGTGCGGCTCTCAGAAGGGACATGGGCCTCAAGAGGAAGGAGACTACTGAGAGTGTCCAATGTGGTGTCCAGGCTACCTGTAGCAAAGAGCCAGATTTTTCCAGAAGCAGAGCCTCTACCCAGGACTTCACAAGGGAGACCTGCAGAATTCAGCCTTTTCCTGAGGGCTGAAGCAGCCCTGGCCCGAGAGTCCATTTCTCTGAGACCTCAGCTCCCAGAGGCCTTCCAAGGCCGCCGATGGACTCCTCTCTCTGTGGCTTGGAGGTCAGCGAGGCCTGCTCTCCCGGCCTCATCCAAGCCCGGTGGGTTTCCCTAAGCTCCCTAAAACTCCAGCTGATGGAAGCAAGCTGGGGCCTGAGGCCAATCTTGACCTTGCCTTGTGCGAGAGCAAAGGAGCCTGGGCTTTCCTGCCTTGGGCCAGGGCAGTAGGAAAATACCCAGGCCGCCGTCCAAGCGGGGAGGGCCCTCTGGCCTTGCCACAGAAGCCGTCCTGCCTACAAACAGGAAGCTTTCTCCTCCACGTAGGCTCAGTTCTGATGGCCCTCACACGCCCCAGCAGTTTTCCCCTAACAGGAAGGCGGTCAGAGCTGTTCAGGCATTTCCTCCTCCGCCATCTGCCATCCGGACAGAGGAGAGCCTTGGTTTCCACTCCTTTCCTGTGCAGGGGAGGCCACTCTGATGGGAGGCTGCCGGCACAACCCTGGGGCACTCGAGAACGGGGTGTTGGAAGGCACAGCCAGGGCCCGGGCCTGGCTCACTGTTGAAGAATTATCAGAGTTTATCTGCTGAGCCTGAGTTCCTGAATAGGACTCAGTTCCTCAGTATGGACCAGCCAACAGCCTGGAGGAAGACCTCTGAACCTTGAAAGCATGGGCTCGAAACTTATTTTAATAGATATTTGTATTGATTTCAGAGAGGAAGGGAAAGGGAGAGAGAGAGAATCATTGATCAGCTGCCTCCTGCATGTCCCACACTGGAGATTGAGCCCAAAACGCAGGCATGTGCCCTGACTGGGAATCGAATCATGACCTCCGGGTTCATAGGTTGACGCTCAACTACTGAGCCACACTGACTGGGCAAGGGTTCCATACTTTTAATGGGAAAGGGGGACAGGCTTGACAGAACGACTATTTCCCTTTGCACCATGACCTTTGTGAGACCCCCTTGGAGAGTAAGAGGGAAGGGACCCAGGATCCTGCCGAGTCTATAGTCATAGATTTTGTCTCCACTCCTCACCCCTGTTGGCTTTTTCCTAACATTTGGAGCTACTCTAGCCTTGAAACAAAAAATTTTCTCCTCAGTATTGCGCTATTAATATTTTTTGTCATTGGAAAATTCTTTTGAATTTACTTTGAATAGTATATGTGGGCAGGGGCAGTCCTTTTATAAATTTGTTCTCTGGCATCTTACACCTAAGACACTAATAGATATATGTTTTGGTACTGAGAAGTTTGTTTCGTGTCTTTTTCTTATTGTTTTGTTCACATAGTTCGAGGTGTGTTGTTTTTGTTTTGTTTTGTTTTCAGTTGGAATTTTAGAAAAAAAGGGATCCTTCCTGTGGAGGATTTAACCAGAATTATTGTCAAGACTCTGGATGCAGTTCAGGGCATATGAGTAATTTCATCTCTTGCTCGTCCTTTTCCTTGGTCTTCCCAGGAGAACTTTAAGAAGGACAAGGGAGAGGAGCTGACCCAAGTCCTGTGTAAGAAGGATCCGGCTGAGGCTGGGGCCAGTATGTGCTCCTTGCTCCTTGCCCAGTCTGAGGTGAACCCTCGCTGCCTGCTACTCGTCTTGCCCACCCAGACAGGTAAGGGGCACGTCTGTCTTGGGGGTGAGGAAGGGAGTGGGGCTGAGGTTAGAGGATGCTGGGTAGAAATCAGGCATCGTAACTCAGAGAGTGCAGGGGCTGGGGGGCAGGGCTGGGCTGACTTTGGGAGAGGCCATCCTGAGATGAGCCACCCTGGCCATCAGAGCGTCTTCTAAAACAGCTTAGGAGGACAGAGCAGGATGGGCTGGCTCAGCTTCTAGATTCAGCGACCCCCTGTTTCTAATTCTAGAACGGACCAGCAAGTTCCAACTTCTGAAAGATCACCAATCTGACCTGAGAAAGGTAAGTTCTCGAAGATGATGGGTTTGGGGTGTTCGCTGGAGTAGGGGAGAGAATAATGATCCTCTCTAGACTTCCCATTCCTCCCTCTCCATCCTTCTCCAACAATCTTCACCTTCCTATGCTGAACCAACATCTCACAGTGCAGCTTGATGAAGAGCTGTCAGTCTGAAATCCTATTTAGGGAATTCCTGAGGTCCATGTCTTCCTGTGTTCACCCACTGTTGGGTCACACACACGGGTCCAGTGTGGGCTGGACTCCTTTCTACAACCCACATCCCACAAGTGACCAGGCTGTCGGTTCTGTGCCTTCTCTTCCAGCTGGGGATCCAAGACTTCACACACCAAAGTGTGGAAAACCACCAGCGTTACACCCCCAAGACCCTGATTGCACTGGTCACCTCGGGGATCCTGCTGGCTGTCTTGGGCATCACTGGCTACTTCCTGATGAACCGCCGCAGTTGGAGCCCCACAGGAGAAAGGCTGGTTAGTTCCGGGGTCCAGGCCACAGGAAATGAGGAAGATGGTGGGCTTCTGGGGCAGCCCATGCATGTCATGTCAGGGGAGGAGGGATACCGGAAAAGGCACTGTTTGTGCCCTTCCACAGGGATAGGCCAAGCCTACACATACCGTGTCCTTGGATGAGTCGAAACAAGACGCAGGGTGGGCCAAAAGTAGGCTTACAGTTGTTTGTATATTCACTAATGCAATCATTAAGAAATAATCATCATACAAGAATGAACTCTGTGCTTCGTGTACTCACAACTGTAAGCCGACTTTTGCCGATCGGGGAGGGGGACTGCCTGGGACCAGCCCACCTCACTGTGGTCGCAGATGGTCCCTGCCATCGACTTATTCTTTTCACTGGGATAGTTCATCCGGGCACGACCAGAGCAGCCTGCTGAGTCAGCCACTTGCAAACATATTATGTGGCCACGGGTGCCACTTGGCTCACAAGGAGGCATGTGGTGGGAAAACGTACTTTTTAAAAAATTTCTTTTGGGGGGAAAAACCCATTTTTGACGTGTTCTGGATGAGGAAGGAACGGCTGGGGTTTGACTGGTGGCCTCTGGCTGGGGGGTGGGGGTGGGGGAGGGGGGGTTGTTACATGTCGGGGAGCCGGGTGTCTGGGGAGCTGGCTGCCGGCTGGGTGGCGGTGTGGTGCTCTCCTCTGTCCTTTCTCCTCTAGGAGCTGGAACCCTGATGGCTCTTCCGGAAGAAAGGAGTCTGCACAGGCAGCCGCCCCCCTCCCTTCCCCCACGGGGTCTCACTCCCCTGCTTACAGATAATGCTCCTTTATTTA
This sequence comes from Myotis lucifugus, assembly GCF_000147115.1. Taxonomy (NCBI): domain Eukaryota; kingdom Metazoa; phylum Chordata; class Mammalia; order Chiroptera; family Vespertilionidae; genus Myotis; species Myotis lucifugus. The sequence continues at coordinate 3,308,265 of NW_005871193.1, read as the reverse complement.
TGCACCGTCTAGGGGGAAGACCCTTATTACACGGAGAACGGTGGCGGCCAGGGCTATAGCTCAGGCCCGGGGGCCTCCCCCGAGGCTCAGGGAAAGGCCAGTGTGAACCGAGGGGCTCAGGAGAACGGGACCGGCCAGGCCACCTCCAGAAACGGCCATTCGTCGAGACAACACACGGTGGCTGATACCGAACTGTGACTCGGCGGGGTGGGGCGAGGCGGGGCGATGTCAGGAGGGAGGGGGCCCGCCCTGCCGGAGGTGCCATCCCTCGCCTTGTACCCTTTGCCACTGCACACACCTTCCACGGCCATTCCTGGGGCCCTGCCCTGCACCATAGAGGGGTTCTCTCCACCTTGGGGAGCGGCAGGTAACCCTTCATGCATTCAGCTCCCTGAACCCAGGCCCTGGGCTCCCTTGAGGAAGGATGTGACGGGGAAAAGCCAAAGCTCAGAGGAGCTTCCCGTCGGGGTGGATGATCCTGCGACCTTCACACTTGGCCCCTGTCCTCTCCCGCACCTCTGCCTCGTTCTGGGAACCCCCGGGAGAAAGCGTGGGCTTTTCTGGGCTACAGTTTCCTCCCAGGAGGCCTTGCCTTTTACTGTTGCTTCCTTATATTTTCTTTCTTTGCTTTAAGGAAACCAAAGCAGCTCACTACACCTGCTCTTTGTTATGATATAGCCGGACACCTTGTCGTCTTACACCATGTACCTTACGCCCCCTCCAAGTCCCTGTGGACCCGTCACCTGCTTCCCTCTTGCTCTCCAAGGCTCCCCCGAGCTCTGCGGTCCCCCACCTCTGTGTGCAGAGGCCGCACAGCTTTCTGGCTGAGCCTGGACCGGGGCTCCGAGTTGTAGAACAACGTCTCTGTTTGGGAGACGGGATGGAGGTGCATGGACCCATGTGTTCCCACCCGTGGGGCCAAGTGGAGGAGAGCAAACAGCTCAGTGCTGGTCATCCCGGGACCTCCCAGAGCCTCCACGTGGGCTCCTTCCTCCCAATGGTCAGAGTGGACAGGAACATGGGACCACGTCGCTGAGCCAAAACCCTTGACCTGTGCGCATCTCAGGAAGCCTCTGGCTCTTAGGCGAGGTCCTGACCTTACCCTCTGATCTCGATGGCTTCCTCCTCCCCCGCCCCCCGATTCCTGGGGTGAGCTGTGTCCTCAGGCCCCCAGCAGACTCCCTCTGTCCCTGTCTCCCCCACCCTGACCCCCTTCACTGCTCTGCACCCCCTGGTGGTCAGGACCCCAGGACAGCCACCAGAGGACCCTCACCACAGCCACCTCCTCTGTGGGTGACCCAGGTCCTCATTTTTGTGGGTTTTTTTTCCAGAGGGGTGAGCAGGGATCCTGATTTCAATGACGGTTGGAAACAGAACTTTCCAGAGATAGGATGACTGGGTAGCTTTTTTTTCTCTGAATAAAGAATGGTGTGTAAATACTGTAATTAAAGTAATAGTGAAACACATTTTTCTGTGGCTCTGACCCAGCTGGGTGTGTCTGAGTGCCAGAGCGGCCCGTCTCTCCATCCGATCCGCTGGACTGTGCAGTGATGTGTAGGGAGGACCATCTCGGGACACAGGTACCCACTAGGATGCGGCCCCTTGGGATAAGGCTACCAACTACTCCTGTCTCTGGGGTTGGCAGGGAGGGGGGAGGGGGAAGATGGGGAAGGCTCACGGGGACGCTGGACATCTCTAGTCATGGAAAGAAAGACTGACCGGAATGCAGGGCCTTCAGGATGGGGGCTGGTGTGCTGACATCTGAGGGGCCATACCCTTCATGAACACCTTTCTGAGAAGAGGCGCATTTTGGTGACTGTATGCAAAATACCCAAAACACAGGGAAGGAGCCATGCTCTGTGCACCCTCTGTGAACACGCCATCCCCTGCCCCTGACTGGGAGCAGAACAGGGAGATCTGGCTGCCAGGTCCGGGAGGGGTGGTCTCCAGCCTCAGCGTTAAGACAGCAGCCTAACTGTAACACCTTCTGTAAGCACACCACCACCTCCTGCCCAGACCCCCCCCTCCCTCCTCAGACCATAGGAAGTGGGGGTGGGGGGGCACCGGACACCACTGAGGAGCTTCAGGAAATGCTCCCCGAGTGTGTCAACAGTGGCGGAGGCAGTTGGGCCCAAACAAAGGATCCTTCCATTCTTATCTGACCAAAGCCAGTCCTTTCCCTTCAGCAGGGCCCCACCCCACTTCCTCCTTGCTTTCTCCAACTGCTCTAACCAGAGGTCCCTCCCCAGGAGACGGAAGGGGGAGATCTAGAGCCAGAAGGTGACAGCTGGCTGGGGGGGGTGGGGGGGGAGGGGGTTGGAGAAAGGAGAGGTGGTCGGTCATCTGAAAAAAAGAAGTCAGGTTGGCCTTCATCAGTCTGGTCACACGTCCTCCCATGCGAGTGACCAGATGAGGGGCTGGCCAGTTAGGGTGGCAGGAGCAGGGGTGCAGGGGTGGGTGCAGGGTGCAGGCTCCCAGGGAACATGGGAGGAGGGGGAAAGGCAACTGAGTCTTCGAAAGGCCTCCAGCCTCAGGCCCAGCAACCTAAGTAGTATTTTACCTCGAGTTTGTCAGGGTGTGCAGCTTTGGGAGGAAGGGGTGCCTGTGTGTGTATTTAAGGGGTGGCGACTAGTTCTGGTGGCTGGACTACTTGCACTGAAGGGTCTCAGCTTTCTAGACCAGCGGTTCTCAACCTGTGGGTCGCCAACCTGTGGGTCGCGACCCCTTTGGGGGTCGAACGACCCTTTCACAGGGGTCTCCTAAGACCATCGGAAAACACATATATAATTACATATTGCTTTTGTGATTAATCACTATGCTTTAATTATGTTCAATTTGTAACCATGAAAATACATCCTGCATATCAGGTATTTACATGACGATTCATAACAGTAGCAAAATTACAGTTATGAAGTAGCAACGAAAATAATTTTATGGTTGGGAGTCACCACAACATGAGGAACTGTATTAAAGGGTCGTGGCATTAGGAAGGTTGAGAACCACTGTTCTACACAAACTTTCCCCTTTGCCTAAGCCTCCAGGTGCAGCAATGGCTCCACCTGCTGGCCATGCTGGGATCTTACCGCTCGGCCTCAGCCCCACCGCCTCCATGTTGGGTTTCTCTCCCCTCTGCCTCACCCTTGCACACCCTGGTCCAATGCATCTCCTACGTGAAGCTCATATACCTACAGAAAGTCACTGCTGGTGAGGCCTTCAAAGATACATTCAACTCCGCTCCCTTATGACAAAGACAAAGTAAGGCCCAGAGAGGGCACGTGGCTTCCCCAGCTCACCCGGAGTCCAGGTGTCCCGAATCCAGAGCTCTCCCCTTCGTCCTTTACCCCACCCTTCAGCCAGGCCTCAGGGCTCCTCCAGGTGGATGTCATGAAGCCGGCGAGGGCAGTGTCAAGGAACTCTGGGGCCTTCGCCTCTGGAACAAGTCAACGTGCTCTTGCAGGCCTGGCCAGCCTAGCAGGGCCGAGGCCCTGGGACAAGGGAGAACCTGAAGATGCTGGGAGGCTGGGCGGCTCGGCTGCCTCTGCCAGCCCCGGACACTTAGCACTGGAGGGCGACACCGTTCATTATGGAATGCAGACCGGGAAGCATCTTCTGCCAGATTTTCATCTAAGCGGATAAAGGGGAATGTCCTCTAAGTCATGATCAATGAGTCTTCCCCACCTCCCACCCCCTTCAGGGAGATCAACCCACTATTCTTCTTCACAGAGGCCCAGAGCAGGTAAGCAACTGTGTGCAGCAAGATGCTGCTTCTGGTCCCAAAGTCCCCCTCCGAGGAGTTCACCGCCAGCAGACAGTCTTAGAGAACACCTACTATGTGCCAGACACTGTTCTAGATGCTGGGGGACAGAGCCGTGGACAAATCCTCCTGGAGCTTACAATTCCAGTGAAGAGAAAGACAGTAAACCAACCCATTTCTCTAAGTCAGCGGTTCTCAACCTGTGGGTCGCGACCCCTTTGGGGAATCGAATGACCCTTTCACAGGGGTCGCCTAAGACCATCAGAAAACACATATATAATTACATATTGTTTTGGTGATTAATCACTATGCTTTAATTATGTTCAATTTGTAACAATGAAAATACATCTTGCATATCAGATATTTACATTACAATTCATAACAGTAGCAAAATTACAGTTCTGAAGTAGCAACAAAAATAATTTTATGGTTGGGGGTCACCACAACATGAGGAACTGTATTAAAGGGTCGCGGCATTAGGAAGGTTGAGAACCACTGCTCTAAGTAAATATACACACATGTTTTCAGGTTGGATTAAGAGCTTTGAAAAATATGAAACAGATTGAGAGTAATGGTTGGTATGTTACACATGTGGTTATTCTCAAGGAGGTAAGAACCGAGAGCATAGCTCACTTGAATGAAATGGGGAAGAGATTATGTGACGCAAAGAACATTGCGAGTTCAAAGCCCTGTGATGCAAAGCCTGGCAAGTGCAAGAAGCACAGCTGATGAAGGTGGGCAAGAAGGCCATTGTGGCTGCACCAGCGTGTCGAGGGTGACAGTGACCCAGGCCAGAACCATTAGGCCTTTCAGGCCTCAGTAAGGAGTCTGGGTTTTCTTCGTAGATCAGGAAACCATTTGGAGGGTTTTGATCAGGGAAGTAATATGATCTGCTTTATTGTTTTAAAAGATCATGCTGGCTGCCCGGTGGAGAATAGAGGTTGGGAGGCAAGAGCGTGAAAGGAAGCAAGCAGGCGGACTGCAGTGATAATATCGAGAGCCATGTTCATGGCTGGGGGCAGAGTGATGATCATGGCAGTGGTGAGATGAGGCAGGATTTAAAAGATGTTTTGAAGGTAGAGCTTAAGGGGACTTGCTCTGCCCATTTATTTCTTCAGATAACCATCATCATAACAATGGAAATAGCTCATAGTTGTTACTGTATCCAAATGGAGATGCTATACCAAGATTTAAATAGCGGGTTTTAGTTAATATTCATTGAAACCTTCTGAAGTAGGTACTGTTATCTCAGAATAAGAAACAAACTCAGAAACACTGAGCTGTGCTAGAGGCTCAGTAGCAGAGGCAAAGGTGAGTAAGAGATAAGTTTATTTGGACCCAGAATGCTACAAGTGCATTAATACAAACAAACAAAACCAACCACGCAAACGTGAGGCAGAAAGTAAGAAATAACACAGGAAAAGACTAACGGTGCTGTGTATCCAGAGGTGGGCAGGACTCCTTCTACTAGTAGCTGGGAAGATTGGGGCTGGGTCATGGTGAGTATCTGAGTGGAGCTTTCAAAATGAATAAGATTTGGATGATGAAAATGGGTGAGAGCCCGATCACGGTGGCTCGGTGGTTGAGAATCGACCTATGAACCTGGAGGTCACGGTTCGATTCCAGGTGAGGGCACATGCCCGGGTTGTGGGCTCAATCTCCAGTAGGGGGCATGCAGGAGGCAGCCGATCAATGATTCTCTCTCATCATTGATGTTTCTATCTTTCTCTCCCTCTCCCTTCCTCTCCGAAATCAATACAAGTATACATTTTAAAAAAATGGGTGAGGACATTTAGGCTGAGAGAAGAGCATACATGGTATATGTTGAGATGGGAAGTACAAGGTACTTGATAAAAACAATGTGTTTCCCATATGGCAGAGGAGACTGTGTGAAGGAAAGCTGAGTACCAAAAACATGTGTGCCGGCTTGTGCAGGGCATTCAATGGCAGACCACAGAGTTTAATTTTATTCAACAGGAAAGAGCCACTGAAGAGTTTCCACTTATTCATTGGTTTATTCATGTATTCAACAAATATTCTTTTGAGTGCTTATTATAAACGAGGTGCCTGGGATAAGACACAGTCCTCTCTGTCAAGTCTTCACACTGGTGGTGGGAGGGGCTGATGACAGAACAATTAGCATTGAGTGTAATTGCTATGGTTTCAGGAGCTTTAAGTGGGAGGGGCATGGAAACCATGGAAGGCTTCCCAGAGGAGGTGACATCTTGGCTGACCCGAAGGGTCAAGCAGGATTTAAAAGGGAGAAGAGGACCGAGATGGGTAATCCAGGGAGAGAAAGGAGCCTTGGCCCAGGTGCAAAGTGAGGGTGGTCATTCCAGACATGTGAGTGATTCTTTTAAGGCCCAAGCAAAGAAAATGATTTTTCTTCCTATCTTCTATTTTTGTGCTGAGTGCTTCTGTTTGTTCTATAATTGCTCACGGAAGCATTTTTATGGTCGCTGTTTTAAAGTCCGTGTCAGGTGGTATCAATATATATGTCATCTCAGTTAATTATCTTTTCTCGTCCAAATTAAGATTTCGTGGGTCTTGGTATTACGGGCGATTTCAAATTGTGTCTTGGTCATCTGGGGTATGACGTTAAGAGACTCTGGTATGATGTCAGTCTCCTGGTTTAGCAGTCCCTCTCTGAGACTGCACTGGAGGAGGCCTCCTCGGTACCACCAGGTTGGGGTTGAAGTCCAGGCTCCCATTCAGCTGTTATACCTGCTGGAGGGGGGGCGCCTCATAATTTCCGGGCTCGAGTGGGAGTTCAGGCTCCCACCAGGTCTCTGCTGATGCCACCTTGGTGACATGAGTCCTGAGGTCTCGAACTGCCTTTTCTTTACCTTTTAGTGTCTACTTACCCTAGTATATTTGTTTTATGTGTAATATTCAGGGGTTTTAGAGGTATTTAGGCAGACAAATAGGGAGAAATGCATCTGCTTCATCTTGTCTGAAACTAGGAGTTCATGCAAAAAATATGAGGTTGGAGCCTTGGCTGGTTTGGCTCAGTGGATAGAGTGTCGGCCTGCGGACTGAAGGGTCCCAGGTTCGATTCCGGTCAAGGGGACATGCCTGGGTTGCGGGCTTGATCCCCAGTGGGGAGCGTGCAGGAGGCAGCTGATCGGTGACTCTCTCTCATCATTGATGTTTCTATCTCTCTCTCCCTTCCCCTTCCTCTCTGAAATCAATAAACATATATTTTTAAAAATATGAGGTCGGGGAGGAATTACTAGCTATGAGGCTAGAGAATTAAGCAGCTGTCCTCCAAGCCCTCTCACACCGTTAAAAGTATGGAAGAATTCAGAGAGCCTTTGGTTTTGAGAGTTCTATCTATTAATAATTACTCTCAGAAATTAAAATGAAGAAAAAGAAAAATGATTCATGAAAACTAATATTCATTGAAAATAATATTATCTCATTCTGTGAGTGTATAAGTAACACGTATTTTAATTCGAGACAGTCTTTTCCAAAGCAAAATCCATTAGGGAGAAGAGTGGCATTGTTGTACATTTTGGCAACTCTCTAAGATATCTGGCTCAGTAGTAGACTGCTGCTTCTCTTACATGTTTCTATGTTTGATTGTTGTCATATTGCATGTCATGTAGAATATGACAGTGAAAAAAGCAAATAGCATTTTAGTATTATTATGGAGATCGTTTTGACTTTATAAGCCCCTTGGAAACATCTCGGGGAACCCCGGGTGACCCCTGATCACACTTTGAGAAGTGCTGCTCTGGAGTTGGCCTCTTTCAGGAGCCATGAGTCACCTGTGACTACTGAGCACGTGAAATGTGGCTGGTGAGCATGAGAAACAGAACTTTCCATTTGGTTTCATTTTAATTCATTCAAAATTTAAGATTAGAACGGGATAAAACATTTTTGTTGTTAAATACAACCTTGTTGTTTTGGTAAACATACATTTCACTGGAGCCCTTGAAAATGTAGCATCCGCATTCATATGTGCTATACATGTTGACTACAGATCAGATTTTGAGGACTTAGAAAAGAGAATGTAATTAATAATTTTTTTACATTTGGTTTATGTTGCTATGATACTGCTTAAAATATATTGGGTTAAATAAGATGTATTTTTAAAATTAATGTCACCTGTTTTTTTTCTACTTTTTAAAATGTGGCTACTATCAATTTAAAGTTACACGTATAGCTCATAATATAGTTTTATTGGGCAGTGCTGCTCTAGATGGATCTAGATGAGGCCAGCTTTATAGACCACGTGAAGTATGGGGTTTATTTGTTTGCTTTTGTTTTGTTTCAAATATATTTGTATTGCTTTCAGAAAGGAAGGGAGAGGGAGAGAGAGAGAGAAACGTCAATGATGAGAGAGGATCATCAATCAGCTGCCTCCCACATGACCCCAACTGGGGATCGAGCCCACAACTGGGGCATGTGCCCTGACCGGGAATTGAACTGTGACCCCCTGGTTCATGGATCTATGCTCAACCACTGAGCCACACTGGCTGGGCTGAATTATGTTTTTTATTTTGAAGGTAATAAATTATAATGTGAAGCCACTGGACAGTCTGAAGTAGGGGAGTGACATAGTCAGATGTGCAGAATGTTCGCTGTGGCAGAGTGTGGAGCAGGGATTGCAGGAGCAGCCAGTTAGAAGGAAAGGGAAACTTGTGTTTGGAAGAAAAGTGGCTAATTGGAGGCACAGTGGGAAGGTATAACCAACTGGCTTTGTAATCAAGTAGGTGTAATAATGGCAGTGTGGTTCTATGAGGAATGTCATTCTCAGGAGATGCATGTGGAAATATTCAGGGATGAAGTGTCATAAAATCCACAACTTCCTTTTATTATTATTATTTTTTAAATCTTCACTGAGGATATTTTTCCATTGATTTTTAGAGAGAGTGGGAAAGACAGAGAGAAATATCGATGCGAGAAAAACACATCGAGTTCGAGTGGTTGTCTCCTGCGTGCGCCCTGGCCAGACCCTGGGCTGGGGAGGAGCCTGCCATTGAGGTACATGCCCTTGACTAGAATCGAACCCGGGACCCTTTGGTCCGCAGGCCAACACTCTATCCACTGAGCCAAAGAGGCTAGGGCCACAACTTCCTTTTAAATACAGCATGTTCGCATAGAAACTTTATACACACCCATTGCACATCCATGAGAAAGTGAGAGTAAAAAGGCAGGTAGCATCTTAGTATTTGCGTGAAAAAAATATGTATTTAGAGAGAGGAGGAGGGGAGAGAAAGCAAATGTGACACAAGAAAGCAGCACCTGGGGATGGATGACGTGATCTGGTAAACAGGACCATTTCACTCTTCTTCTACCTTTTCCGTAGGTTTGAAATTTTTCAAAAGAAAAAGATGGGGAAAATAATGACCAAAGAACCTCAGCACACTGAGTGGGTCTGAGAGAAAGCAGAAAGGGCAGCGAGGGTGGTCTCCCGTCTCTTGCTTGGCAACAGAGTGGACAGTGTTGTTTTTCGTGAGCTGGAAACTCAGGAGGAGAAACAGGATCATGGGGAGGAGGATACATTCAGCATGAAATGGGTGGCCTTTGAGGGGCCTTTGGGATACGATAGGCAGTGTGCAAGCTGAAGTTTCCAGAAGGGAACTGTGCCTGAGCTGCACACTGGGTGTCTTCAGAATCTAGTAATAGTCATTGAAGGTCTTTTACTATTCCTGTGGCATCAAGGATGTGTGTGGCCAATGAGGAGAGAGGCGGTGTGAGGATGGAGCCCCGGGGAACAGCAGAGGAGGATGCTGGGGTAGACAACCTCCAGGGCGGCCCCAGTACTGCCCCCCTTGTATTCGCACCCGGGTACAACCCTCTCCCACATTGTACCAGCGTGGGTCTGTGTGACCAGGGCAGAAGTGATACTATGTCACTGCCGAGATTAGGTTATAAAAGACACGGAGGCTTTCATCACGGCCACACACACTCACTTTTCCTGCATCACTCTTTTGGGGGAAACCATCTGTCATGTCCTGAGCAGCCCTGTGGAGAGGCCCACGTGGGGACGAACTGAAATCTGCCAACAGCAGTGTGAGGGAGCTCGAACGAGCTTGGACAGAGCCCTTGGTGAATGAATGAATGAATGAATGAATGAATGAGAGAGACTGCAGTCTCATGAGAGATTCAGAGCAGAACAACCCAGCTCAGATGCTCCAGCCAGCTACACTGCTCCCACATTCCTGACCCTGAGAAACTAGGGGAGGTAGCCAATACTGGTTCAACTGCTGAATTGGGGGTAACTTGTGACGCAGCCGCAGGTAACTAATAGCGATGCCTCAGTGGAGACTTAGAACAGGGTCAAGGAGACATGAAAACATTGAGACTGGGGTCATGAGAAACCCGGGAAGAGAATGTGTCCCGGAGGAAGGCCTGGTGCACAGTGTGAAAAGCTACCAAGCGGTAGAGGGAAGGGAATTTTCAAAAAAAAAGGGGCGGCTGGTAACCTCGGTGCAAACAACCAGTGGGTGTGAGAGGGCAGAAACCGGGTCGTAGTAGACTGAAGAGTCAGTGATAACAAAAGCTGTACTGTTTCCATTACCACCCTCCACTGGAGGAAAAAAGTCATGTGATTAGTATCATAATCCCCATTTTAGAGAGGAGAAAACCAAGGTCACACGGCTACTTTATTATAAAATGCCTCCCACCCTCTATTCTGGTGCCTCCGCCAGCTGCCCAGCTGGGATGGATTCGCCATCATCCCGTTCTGCCTTACTCACTCCTCCCGCTTTAGGGTCTGGGAAGAAAACCGACAAAGAGAGTGAAGAACCATTCTTTCATTCATCCCACAGCTATTTACTGAGCCTCAGCTACCAGGCCAGCCTTTTTAATGAAACATGGAGGGGCTACCAACGTGATGTTTCACATATGAAGTCAGCCCTCAACAAGCACAAGAAAATGGGCCTTATCCTTCTGGGGAGGGGACCCCTCCCCAGGGTTGAATAAAGGACAGCAAACATCAGCGACTGCAGCACCAACAGAGGAGGCCATCGGAGCAGTTGTTCAGTGCTGATTAATAGCAACCACTCCTCTGGAGTCTCGTTCGTGAAGCTATAGATACGCACCTATTTCTAGCTCTAACTCCGCCTGAATGTCTTTGGCCTTCGGTCAATCAACTCACCTTCCCATGGCCCACACCACCGCCCCCACAGGAAGGTTTCCTGGGAAAGGTCTGCCCTGTGAGCGGCACCTACCTCAGAGCGGCTTGAGCTGTGCTGAGTGACCACGTGGTGTCATGGTCAAGCTCTCTGGCTTTGGGTCGGAGGCCTGTACTGAGACTCCAGCTCTGAGATGAGCTATGTGATTCCGAGCAGCTTATTTTTTCAATTCTTAGTTTCCTCATCTGGGAAAAAATGGGGATAATAATATATACCTCATAGTGTTACCACAAGTCTAACAGGACGCAAAAAAATTGTGTAAACATTTGACTGCCACATTCCCTCATTCTAGGGTGGGACAGGCCTCATCTTGGAGGTGCGTGGCTCCTTCGTGGAGGAAAATACGTGGATAAACTTTTGTGGCTGAGAAAAGCAGCGAGCCGCCCCCCCCCCCCAACACACACACACACACACACACACACACACTCATCCATCTCTGTAGCTCCTTCTCTGCCCCTAGATTGAGAAGAGCCCAGAAGGGAGATGTTTGCTCCAAAGAGCTCAATTTATTTGTGCTATCGAGTAATAGCAACCTGATGTTTTCAGGGAGAGGTGGGGTCAGGAGAGAGATGGAGGAGCAGAATGTTGGAGGGAAAGAGCTGTAGGCAGGACTCTAAGTAGCAGCACAGCCAGGAGAGAGGACACGGGGCGAGGGAGGTGGGGAGCTACAGTTGGTGACTCCTACGTGGAGCCATGACCATTCTTTATAGCCTCAGGCCTTCGGTAACAGTCGTCCACCCAACATGGCCCTGTGTTCTGGGGGCTTTAGGGTTGGAAGGAAAGGCAAAGGAGGGAGGGACTCAGCTTGTGTGAGTGACAGTGATGGGGCGGGAGGGTGGCCTTGTCAGGAGGCAGGTGAAAGAGCTGGAACTCAGCCAGAGCAGGAATTCACAAGGGAAAGCCATCATGCCAATGTCAACCCTTCCCCCAGAGTCCTTGGAAGTCTTGGGGAGGGGGGTAACGACATCCCTCAAAATTTGGTGTGGGGACTGGTGCTATTTCAGGGAAACATGATCCAAGAAGGCTGGTAAAAATCAGGTTATATAAGAATTAAATGAGAGAATAAAGCAATTAGCTCAGAGCCTCGCCCAGGATAAGCACTCAGCTAACAGTAGCTTCTTATTATGATTTAGGGAGCAATTTCCTCTCTTCTTCTCCTATTTGAAGTTTAAGGGCACACCATCTACCTGAAAATTATGGTATAGTCATTCATGTAGTCTACTAACATTTACCAAGTTCCTTCCATGCATTTGATGAGTTAAATAGTTTCAGGCAGTAGTGATGATCATAGCTCACATGATTGAGGGTTTAGTATATGCTAGGCGCTGGGCTACGTACTTTGCCTGGCTTGTTTTATTGAACCCTCACAGCAATCCTAGGAAGGAACAATTCTATTCCCACATTACCCATGAGGAAACTGAGGCGCGGTGAGGTTAGGTGACTTGCTCAGACCACACAGCTGGCCAGGGGGAGAGCCAAGGTTTGAACCTAGGTAGTCCATTTCAGTGCTGGCTTTTAAGCTCCACACCAGGCTGTGTTTGAAGGTAACTGACACGCATGTGAGTTGTGGCACACCAAGAGGGAGGAATCAAGAGAGGAAGGTCACGGGGAGGTAAGCCAACGCAATGGGTAGGATTTTCTTGCCTTCTTTTCTCCAATACCTCCCATCCCCTTTCTAGCTCTGAGCTATCAAGATGGGGTGGCATCAGAATCTCAGCACTTGCCCTGGCTGGTTTGGCTCAGTGGATAGAGCATCGGCCTGCAGACAGAAGGGTCCCAGGTTCGATTCCAGTCAAGGGCACATGCCTGGGCTGTGGGCTCGATCCCCTGTGGGGGGCATGCAGGAGGCAGCCGATCAATGATTCTCTCTCATCATTGATGTTTCTCTCTCTCTCTCTCTCCCTCACCCTTCCTCTCTGAAATCAATTAAAAATATATTTAAGAAAAAAGAATCCCAGCACATGTCTGTGCAGAGCTGCTTGTCAGCTGGTTGAATTCTCCCATCCTGCCTGTGCTGACCATTAGCAAAGGGAAGGAGGAGAAGGACAAGAGGAAAAGTCCCACCGAACCAACCAATAGATCATTAGAAGCTGCCTCTGTGCCATACTGCAGCACAACAGCAATAAATAAATAAGTCACTTGGGGTGGGGGGTGGGGAATGACTTTCCTATAATCAGCTATTAAAGGCTTGTACCACTAATTAGTCTATTAATTAGAACTGTTCTCATCCTTCCACATGTTATCAGCCTGCCAAGGCAGAGAAGACTCAGCCCCCAGGGCAGACGATAAGAGAAAGGAGAAGGAGCAGATTCAAACAGCCGGGCATGTGTGTGTTTTAAAAGCACAGCTCTTAGCGCCTGGGGCATATCCACCTGCTAGTAGGAAAGGAACATTTTATCAGAAACCAAAGGGCTGTTGTCTTTGTTGAGCAGAAAAGGGAAAAAGTGATTTAATCTTTAAAGAGAAAAACCACCATAACCACACACGGGGGATCTCTGAAGGGCACTTCCACTCGTGTTCCCTGGGGCACTGGCCACAGTGAGAAACAAACATGCTTTGTGTAAAGGCTGCGTTACCAGTAGACCCAGGAGCACAGGGACTCTGGGCCCTGACGCCCAAGAATACACATCTTAGAGAATTCACACACATTGAGTTCCTACTATGTGCCAGGCACCACCTTCTTTCTTAAAAAATAAAATAAAAATTTTTTAAATTTATTTCAGAGAGGAAGGGAGGAGAGAGAGATAGACACATCAATCATGAGAGAGAATCATTGATCAGCTGCCTCTTGCACACCCCACACTGGGGACTGAGCCCACAACCCGAGCATGTGCCCTGACTGTGAATCGAACCGTGACCATAGGTTGATGTTCAACCACTGAGCCGTGCCAGCCAGGCTCCGCCTTCTTTCTTTAAGTTACTAACATCTTGTTTGATGATTTCATTGACATTCCTAGAATGTTCTAGAGTTATTGCTGGGAGACCCCCCCCACCCCCGGCAAAGGAGCCTCATATGAGCCCTCACAGCTGGAGTCCGCAAAAGATGTCTCTTTCCCTCCTTCCTGGCTCTCAGTGGTCCAAACCCCCTGACCACCAAGAGCTTGGAAAAGCTGCTCATCACTGGGGCTGACTGTGACATACAAACTCAAAGGGCTCAGCAATTCACCTGTCATTCTTGAACGGTGCAAACAAGCTCTGAGCCCCACAGCCCCCATGTCCCTGGGAGGGGCGAGGTGGGAAGGACAGTGGCCTTCTTAGTCCTTTCCTCTCTTTTCTGGCCCCTCAGCTCCTCTCCATCCTCCCCCGGTTACTAAACAGACAATCCCATGCACTCGGGAATGAAAACCAGAAGACACGGGGCGAAAGGGGGGGGCGGGGGGCGGGAGGGGGGTGTCGGAGGCAGGAGTGTCCACTAGCAAGGGCCCAGCTGTTAGGTTAGCTCGTTTAAGCCTGTGAGATCGGTGATTATCGATCCCATTTCGCAGAAGGGGAAACTGCGGCTCAGAAGGGGTAAGCCATTTGGCCGGGTTTCCACAGGCAGTGACACAGCACTTAGCAAGAGCTCAGGAAATATCTGCTGACAGGCGGCATTGGAAATATGGAGGCAGGAAAAGATCTCCAGCTTCGGGGAACCTCAGGCCCAACTGTGTGGTGAAAGGGGGCTGTCAATCAAGGTAACCCCCCCAGGGTGGGAGAAGGGGCAGAGATGGGGAATATGGGGTCAGCTCGAAGGTCAATTGCTCCCGACCCTCCTCCTTTCTGCCCTGATTCCTGTTGTTATATACTTTACTTTATACCAACAGCCCATCACACACACCCCCACCCTCCGAAAAAAAAAAAAAAACCCTTTCAGAAATGGTAAGCCGTGACATTTGCAAGTTGCATGATCCCCAAATGTCAACATGCATGTGTCCCAACCTTGCTTCCTACTTTGGGCATGAAGGGAGGGGCAGTGGTGAAGTGTGGAGAGCGCCTGGGCTTGGGACCCAGAGATGAGCCTCTGTTCCCTGGCAACCAGCGAGGTGACCTTATGCAAATTGATTTCCATTGTCCTCCTTCAGTTTCCTCATATGCAAAATGGGAAATGACAGTTGCCCCCCTCAAAATGTTATTGTGAAGATCCAGTGAAGTAAGGCAACACGACTCCTAGCACTTCAAAATGACAAGGGCCTCCACCTACGTCTCTGGCAGCCTTCTGAGAAACCCTGGGTCTTATTATCCCCATTTGTCAGCTGGGGATAAGGGAAGACTCAGAAAGACTGAAGTTCACTGGAAAACAGTGGGTGGTACCTCATTCCAAAGCAGTCGCGCTGGCCCCACCCTGGCTGACCCTCGGATCCTGCATTTGTCCCAGAGTCTCTCCTCTGAGTCTGTGTCCTGTTCAAAGCTTTCATTCATTCAATAAGTATTTGTTGTGTTCCTACCTGGCACCTTGGCCTGGTGCTGGGGATTAAGGACACTATTGCAGAGCCCCTGGTCTGACAGGGAAAGCAGACATTACGTGAGGGCAACAGTGTCACATTAGCAGGAATGGATGGGCGGGGGGGGGGGGGGGGGGGGATAAAAAGAGAAAGTGGGGAAACCTTGGGGAAAAGGAGGAAGTACCTCCTAAAAATTCCGGGAAAAGGGGGCCCCCTCTCCAGGGGGAAAGGGCCATATATGGGAGCCAGATCAAAGGAAGCGGGGGGGGAATTCTGGGGGGCCCCTCTTTTTCCACTTCCCCTGAATATATAAAAGCTATTTGCCAAGGGCGGACCATGT
>NW_005871193.1:3290673-3292505 GCF_000147115.1 Myotis lucifugus | reverse complement strand
GTCCTGTTCAAGCTTTCATCATTCAATAAGTATTTGTGTGTCCTACCTGGCACCTGACCAGGGACACTATTGCAGAGCCCCTGGTCTGACAGGGAAAGCAGACATTACATGAGGCAACACTGTGCAACGAGTGTCACATAGCAGGAATGGGTGGTGGGGGGGGAGGGGGGATAAGAGGAGACAGTGAGGAAACCTGGAGAACGAGTAGGACGTAGCCTCATAAAAATTCGGGCAAGAGGGGTCCCATCTCAAGGTGGGAAAGGTCAAATATGGGAGCAAGGTCAGAGGAAGCGGGTGGGGGACTCCCGTGGACCTCCTGTTTTCTCAACTTCCTCTGATTACTTAAGAGCTATTTGCCAAGGGCGTACCATGTAAGGCACCTTCATAGTTTCGGAGGGGGAAACTGGCCTTAAAAGTGTTTATAATCTAGAACAGCAGTTCTCAACCTGTGGGTCGCGACCGCTTTGGGGGTCGAACGACCCTTTCACAGGGGTCACCTAAGACCATCGGAAAACACATATATAATGACATATTGTTTTGTGATTAATCACTATGCTTTAATTATGTTCAATTTGTAACAATGAAATCGGGGGTCACCACAACATGAGGAACTGTATTAAAGGGTCGCGGCATTAGGAAGGTTGAGAACCACTGGTCTAGAAGCCGTAAGACAACCAACCACAGAAACAACTAGAGGCTCTCATGTAGAGCATTAATAGACATAAATGGCATAAAGAACATGCGCCCAGCAGACACCGGCGACAGACAGCACTTCTGAATGTGAGAACTGGGGAGAACAGGGCTGAGGGCTGGTCTGAAAAGAGAGTTGGGGTCGCTCTAGGCAGAAATGCAGGACTGAGGCGTGGAGGAGACACCCCCGAGGAGGAAACAGCGTCAGCAAAGATGGCAGCAGATTCAGGTCACGGCCAGCTCAGTCTCCTGCTACCTCAGGGCATCTGCCCAGAAGCAGGGCTTAAGCTGGGCTCCGTGGAGTGTGGCGATGCCTGAGCATTCCGGCCATGCACAATGGTCCTTATGTATGGTGTGCACTTGCCTGCAGACAGGGCCCACAGCTCGTTTCCAAATCTCCAAAGGGTCTACATCCGAGAAAAGGTTAAAAACCAGTCCTCCAAATCTCCCAAATTAGAAGTACAGGTGGACTGGGGCCTCTTCTGTATTATTTATTTATTTTGTGTGTGTGTGTGTGTGTGTGTGTGTGTGTGTGTGTGTGTGTGTTTTAAACAACAAGATTGCTCTGGAAGTGACCTGTGCACACCTCGTAGTTGTAGACAGGGCCAAGGAGGCCTCGGAGTGCCAGCCTGCAGAGTTTCCTGCCCTTTGCCCTTTGCCCACCCCTGATCCCCCACCCCCGGTTTTACAAGACCAGTCCGCACCCTCGCCACAGTCTCCATTTGCCCCGAGAGAAATATGGAAGCAAGGTCAGACGAAGGGGGGGTTGGGGGGGGGGGGGACTCAGGGCGTCCCTCAAAGGCTGGGCATCTCCTTCCGAACCGGGGTGGGCGGCAGACGTCCTGCCCTCAGGCCGGGGGTGGTCAGCGTGACCTGTCAGCCTCCCGCCGCGCAGCAAACCTAGGTCAGATTCTGGGAATTTCCAACGCGGCTGGCAGCGCTGCGTCAGATTTTCCCGGACGCGGGCTGCGGTGCCCGCCGAGGCCGCTGGGGGGCGCGGCGCGGGCCGCGGAGCGTGGGAAGCGCGGGCGCGCGGGCAGGCTGAGCTCACACGCCCGGGCAGCGGCGGCGGGGCCGGCGTCCGCAGCGGCTGCGCATCGCGCACCTCCCAACGGGGCGCTCCCGGGACGGCCGGGCGGGTG